>NW_004443971.1:385785-388105 GCF_000243295.1 Trichechus manatus latirostris
AGCAATGATATCCCTGGTTCCATGTCCTCTTCTGAATCCAGCCTGAATTTCTGGCAGTTCCCTGTCTATATACTGGTGAAGCCGCTTTTGAATGATCTTCAGCAAAATTTTACTTACCTGTGATAGTAATGATATTCAATAATTTCTGCATTTGGTTGGATCACTTTTCTTGGGAATAGGCATAAATATGGATATCTTCCAGTCAGTTGGCCCGGTAGCTGTCTTCCAAATTTCTTGTCATAGAACAGTGAGCATTTCAGCACTGCATCTGTTTGTTGAAACATCTCAGTTGATATTCCATCAATTCCTGGAGCTTTGTTTTTTGCCAATGCCTTCAGTGCAGCTTGGACTTTATCTTTCATTACCATTGGTTCTTGATCATATGCTACCTCTTGAAATGGTTGAACGTCTACCAATTCTTTTTGGTATAATGACCCTGTGTATTCCTTCCATCTTCTTTTGATGCTTCCTGCATAGTTTAATATTTTTCCCATAGAATCCTTCACTATTGCAACTTGAGGCTTGAATTTTTCCTTCAGTTCTTTCAGCTTGAGAAATGCCGAGCACATTCTTCTCTTTTGGTTTTCTATCTCCAGCTCTTCGCACATGTCGTTATAATACTTTACTTTGTCTTCTCGGACCGCCCTTTGAAATCTTCTGTTCAGTTCTTTTACTTCATCATTTCTTCCTTTCCCTTTAGCTACTCGATGTTCAAGAGCAAGTTTCAGAGTCTCTTCTGACATGCATTTTGGTCTTTTCTTTCTTTTTAATGACTTCTTGATTTCTTCATGTATGATGTCCTTGATGTCATTCCACAACTCCTCTGGTCTTTGGTCATTAGTGTTTAATACGTCAAATCTATTCGTGAGATGGTCTCTAAATTCGGGTAGGATATACTCAAGGTTGTACTTTGGCTCTCGTGGACTTGTTCTAATTTTCTTCAGTTTCAACTTGAACTTGCATATGAGCAGTTGATGGTCTGTTCCGCAGTTGGCCCCGGCCTTGTTCTGACTGATGATGAGTTTTTCCATTGTCTCTTTCCACAGATGTAGTTGATTTGATTCCTGTGTATTCTACTGGCACAGAAAAAAAGAAGTTTTTATTAAATGTGACTGTGGGCCTGGAGATTTACATACATTTAATTATTTAGTCCTCACAATAACCCTGTTGATTATGGTTGTTTTTCAGTTTAATGAATTCTTTCAATTTAACGGAGGTTTGGAGAACATTAGTATTATGAGAGAATTGCATAGCTAGACAATCACACAGCTAGAATTTGAACTTGCTCTGCCTGTCTCCCAATCTCAAATTACACACCACACCTAGATTTTACCTGGAATGTCACCTCTCACATCAATAATCATACGCCTCAGCCTGTTACTCCACACATCTTTCACTGCTTTTTCACAAAATTACACCCTATGCCCAAGATCTCCTGTCTCACAAAAACCTCCAGGGCATTGATTTCACTTCCCAGCTATTAGCCGCTATCTCTTTTCATTTCTGCTGCCCAGTTTAATCCATGGCTATTCATGTCCAACACACAGTTACCATGACCAACATTTCTTATGTCCCTGTGACTATTTTTGACATCTGCTGATCAAGACACCAATAGAAGAGGATATCAAATTTGTCCATGACTGCACGTTACACAGATCATGACTACAATATTGTTCCTGATCTAAGCACAGTCACTACTCCTAGTGTCTTTTAAATCTGACAATCCTACTTGCCTCAGTAATTTTCCATGGTCCATAAAGTTTTCAAATCTTCTCTATGCCTTTTCAATCTCACAAGTTCTCACCTTCTCCATAAATTTCAGTAGATGGGATTACCTCCTACTAAGAAGGTGAATGATGTAATTCAACAAATTACTTTAGCTTATCACCAAAATATCTATACATATTCCTGCAATAATGCCCACTTGTTACTCTTTCTCTACTATTAAGTTGGAGAGTCATCTCTATCCCTGGTTAAGTCCAAGGTCTCCAGTTGAAACTCTTTCCTGGTTTGTCAGGAAAGATAATTGATTATAAATTAAACCTCCTTTACCAGCAACCTCTGCTTCTTTTCACAGTCCACCTCATCATTTAAATTTGTTATGCTTCTTCCATCTTGAAACAAAAAAACCTTTTTTATTTAAATATTTGTCTTAGTCATCTAGTGCTGCTGTAACAGAAACACCACAAGTGGATGGTTTTAATGAAGAGAAGTTTATTTCCTCACAGTCAAAGTAGGCTAAAAGTCTAAATTCAGGGTGTCAGCTCCAGGGGAAGGCTTTCTCTCTCTCGGCCTTCTTCTTTTCAGTGTTCCCCTGGAC
>NW_004443971.1:388367-402519 GCF_000243295.1 Trichechus manatus latirostris
ACCAGGAATCATGGCCTAGCCAAATTGGTACACACATTTTTTGGGGGACATAATTCAAACCATGACAATATTTTTCTTGTGTTTTTGGTGAAACTTGACACAGCAAATTATGTTGCCATTTGACAATTTTGACAGAAATTTTTCAGAGACGGTTACATTTTTCACAGTATGTCAACATTCTCTTTAATTATGTACTGATTGTTGCATTTCTGTTATTCTAATTTCCCTGCCCTCTTATTTTGTCATCTTTGCTTTAGAATAATTGTTGACCTTTTGGCTCAAATAGATGGAGTACCATACTATGGGTAATGTCCTGTATTTTGTGTGGCAATCTATTAGTTTGCTAGAAGGTGATCTCAGTGGATAGTTTTGGTTTAATGTTTAAAGAGTATCTCATGGCGATAGTCTCAGGGATTCCTCTAGTCTCAACTGGTTCAGTAAGTCTGGACTTTTTAAGAATGTGATTTCTGTTCAGCATTTTTCTCTTATTCTATCAGGGTACATCTATTGTGGCCCTGATCAGAATGGTTGTAGTGGTAGCCAGGTACCATCTAGTTCTTCTGGTCTTAGGATAGATGAGACCATGGCTCATACAGGTTATTAGCCCTGTAGACTAGTTTCTTCTCTGAAACTGGTTTCTTTCTTTCTTTTTTGCTCTTGATGAGTAGAGACCAATAGATGTATCTTAGATGGCTCCTTGTGTTAAGACCCCAGATGCTATTCACCTCACTAGGCTCCAGAACATGAACCTTGTGAACTACATTATGCCAATTGATTAAGTAGTCCATGAGACTAAGGTCCTAAGCCTCCAAAATCAGAAAACCAATCTCACGAGGTATTTGGTTATGTCTGAAATCTATCTGTAACTGTGTCTTCTATGAATATATATGCATGCACGCACATACCTGTACAGACATTTCGATAAAGATACTTGTGTCTGTGCACACATACATACATTCCTACTCCTACACCCATATGTGACCCATACACTCATTTTTTTTGGTTATTGGTGGTGGTGTTGCAAAATTATATGTCATATTCTTTAGCACAAACATCCTTTTATCTCGTGGGCTTATTTGCATTGTTTACTTGTTCAAGCTGTGCCCATTACACCCACATTCTGTGCTACTTTTCCCACTGCCAAAAATAACAAGTATCTATGATCTAGTGATATCCTTTCCCCCACCTCATTCCCCCACACTCATGCCAGGTAACCACCAATGTACATTGGTCTCTGTATATGTATCCTTGTCTTTTTATAAAAGTGGAATCATACAATATTTGTCCTGATGTGATTGACTTATTTTCACTTTGCATTATGTCGTCTAGGTCCCTCCATATTATAATGTGTTTTGCTGACTCGTCATTGTTCTTTATGGCTGTGTAGTATTTCATTGTGTGTATATACCACGTTTTGCTTATCCATTCGTCCATCGTTGGGCAGTTAGGTTGTTTCCTTTTTTTTTAACTATTGTGAATAATGTTTCAATGAACACAGGTGTGCATATGTCTGTCCATGTCTCTTTTATTAGATCTCTAGGGTATACGCCTAGGAGTGGGATTCCTGGATCATAACGTATTTCTATTTCTAGTTTTTTGATGAAGCGCCATATAATTTTCCCTAGTGGCTGTACCATCTTACAGCCTGAACATTTTATAGCAATGAATAGTTTCCAATCTCTCTGCATCCTGACCAAAATTTATTACCTGTTTAATCAGTGCCATTTTAGCCTGGGTAAGATGGTGTCTCATTGTAGTTTTGATGTGCATGTCTCTAATGTCTAGTGGGAGCCCTGGTGGCACAGTGGTTAAGAGCTGGGTTGCTAACCAAAAGGTCAGCAGTTAGAATCCACCACCCCCTCCTTCAAAACGCTATGGGGCAGTTCTCTGCCCTGTAGAGTTGCTATGAGTCAAAATCGACTTGAAGGCAACAGGTTTGATTTGGTTTGGTTTTTAATGGCCAATGACCTTTAGCTTCTTTTTCTGTGTTTCTTGGCCACTTGAATGTCCTCTTTGGTGAAAAGTCTGTTTATGTCTTCTGCCCAAGTTTAAATTGAGTTTTTGTCTCTGTGTTGCTGAGTTGAAGTTTTCTACATATTTTAGAGATTAGACCCTTATCAGATATGTCATTTCCAAAGATTTTTTCCCAGTCTATGGGTTGTCTTTTTACTCTTAATAGTCTTTTGATGAGCATAACTACTTAATTTTTAAGGGGTCCCAACTATCTATTTTGTCTTCTGCTATTTGTGCAATCGTAGTTTTGTTTGTTAGCCTATTTAAAACAAAATCAGGTCCCATAGTTTCTCCCTATGTTTTCTTTCAGGAACTTTCTAGCTTTAACATTTAGGGCTTTGATCCATTTTGGGTTACTTTATGTGTATGGTATGAGGTATGGTTCTGTTTCATTTTTCTGCAAGTGGATATCCAGTTTTTCCAGCACTGTTTATTAAAGAGACTGTTTCCCATTGAATGAATTTTGACCCCTTGTGGAAAATCAGATTTCCACATATGAATGGGGGGATGTAGACGTAGTAACAGCTCCTCTGTCCCTTGCTGGGCTGATTAAGGAATGGAGTCTTGCCTGGCAGATACATGCACAGTGATGCAGCCTCCAGCCAGGTGAGGGAGGGAGGAAGGGGCTGCTGGGGAATGCATGCACAGTCATGCCTCCCCTTCTCCCTTGCCCCTCGCTGGGCAGGTTAAGGGAGAAAGTGGCATCTGGTGGATGCCAGCACAGTGATGCCACTTCATGTCAGGAGGGGGTGGGGGGATGAAAGGGGCTACCGGGGATGCATGCACAGTCTGGGCTCATATACCCCTTGCTGGGTGGGTTAAGGGATGGAGTCCTGCCTGGTGGATGTCTCTGGAGGTGCTGCCTGGAGCTGGATGCGAGGAAGGAGGAGGCAGCAGTAGGCGAGCTCTCTTGCTGTCCCGCTGCTGCTGCCCTCCACCGGGCCCTGGAGGGGGGTGGGTAGGTGGCAGGTGGGCACAGGCACGGGGGCATTCCTAGTCTCATTCATCAGGTAGACAAGAGGGAGTAATGGGCGGGGTTTGGTGGGGAGGGGTGAAAAGAATAGACTCACCTTATGGTCTCCCAGTCAGGCAAGGTAGCCTATGGGACCGTCTGCAGCCTCTGATCAGGAGGATGTGTTAAGGGCTAGAATACGTGGTGCCAGGGCACCTCACGTCCCCTGCAGCCAACGAGCAGGACCTGTTCCTCTCTGGAGTGCGAGGAGGGGGTGCTGCCCAGGGTTGGGTGGGAGAGGTCCCGTCGACACTCCACGGGTCCACCGCCTTGTGCAAGCCACTCACCTCTGAGATCCAGGGCCGGGCTCCTGAGTATCTCCAGTTCTGGATCTGGCACCCTCCTTGTCTCTGCCTTTCCTTGTGTGTCTGTAGAGGTTCTCTGTCCCTTTTGGGAAAATCGTTAAGTTGCCTTGCTATTTTCTTCACCCAAGGTTGCTGCTGGGTTTGTCCTAAGTTAGCTGCAGCAGCCAGGACCGCTGACTGAGCTCCTCTATTCGGTGTTAACTCCTCTTTCGCTGCTTTTCTTATTCCTTCTAATCGGTATTTGATTCAGTTCTTAGACTTTCTTTTTTATGTTCCGGGTTCCTGGATTGATATCTATCTGCTTCTGTTTCAGTAGTTTTTTGGGTCTTTGGTGCAGAGGGAGGTTATGGTGTGCGTGATTTAGCCGCTATCTTGGCTTCGCCATCCGTCACACCCCTGGTCTGTGGTCAGCTAGTTCCTTATAAGGCATCCTATGTGGCAGCCCAAGGCCACCTCACTACTCCCCGTCTATTCGGACATGTGCAATAAGCAGCAAGGCTGTGCTTAGATGAACTTCATGCATCACACCCCGAAAACACACCCCCCAGCCGCCATGGCACTGCACCCTCACACGTTAAGTAGTGCTGGAAATGCCCGCCTATTCTCAGAAGCTTCTTGAATTATAGATAAATTCCCTATCCCCAACCTTACAACTATCCTGGAATCCCCAACCTCAGGGACCTTTATCTGAGACTTAGTCTCTCAGCTCCTTGCTTGACCAGCTTGCCATAAAGTCTGCTTTCTCTTTCTCAAAGGCCTGGTGTCTCTCAGTTGACTTAGGGGTAGCAGGGGGCAGGAACACCCAGATAGTGTTACACCAGGCCCCGCCCCCTGCACAGCCCGCCCCGCCCCTTGCCAACCCTGGCCCCGCCCCCTGCACACCCCGCACCGCCCCTTGCCATTCCAGGCCCCACCCCCTGCACAGCCTCACAGGCAGCACTATTTTCTGCCCAAGGGAAGAGGCTCACTCTGAACCAAGATCCCACAAGGTTGAGTGAATGTCTTTTTTCTAATTCAAACCGGTGGTTCGCGTCCCCTCCAACCCCGTTTCCTCCCCGCTGGGAGTCCCGGAGTCCCTGAGGACGCTGAAGTCCCGGCACACGCCCTGCTGCTGTCCTGGATCCGCCTCTCTTTTTGGTTAAAGCAGCCGTGAGCCGGTCCGCCCAGCCTTTCCCCCTCGGGGCAGTGGACCTGCTGCCCCCTTTCCTGTCAGAGGCCTTCACTGACCCCTCCCCAGAAAGGCACTGCCAGGCTTGTCACCTGCTCCCGCAGCCTGTTTCCTTGGGCTCTCAGGGCAGTGTCCGCCGCGCCCCATGCCCCATGATGCGAATCAGGAAGTTTTGTGCATTTTATCATTTTCAAATAATCTGCTTCTTCCTTTTATTCTTGAAGCTTATCATTTTTTACAAAAATTGTATTGTTATTTACTTAATTTTTAGTATGAAATTTGGGTCTCATTTTTCCCTACTTGGTTTACAGATGTGAACAATCAGTTTACTACTGTTCAATGCCCCTTTGCCCCCAGCCTTTTGTTTGAAGGTCCCTGTGTGGCGCAAAGGGTTTATGCTGGTGTAGCAACCTAAAAAAAAGGTTGGCAGTTTCAATCCAGCCAGCGGCTCTGCGGAAGATGACTGTGCTTTTGTAAACATTACAGCCAAAAACGCCCCATGCAGCAGTTCTACTCTGTAACACGTGGGGTTGCCATGAGTCGGAATCCACTACAGGGCAATGTTTTTTTCTTCTTTTTTTTAATATTATCTTTTTAAAGATACATTTATTTCAAGATCATTGCTTTGACCACGTTCTCTTGTTTTGAGTACTTTGATTCTTCGTGGTGAATATGACTAAGTTGGTAGTTTACCAATTGTCACGTAGCTTATAAAAAACTTTTTTCTTGTACTCACATTCTAAGTATATAAACTATCTTTTGCTTTTTGATTAGTTTTGTTTGCACTGTCTGATTTTTTTTTACTTTCATTTTAATTTCACTGTGCAAGTGCTGTGGCCTACGTAATTGTCTTAGTCATGTAGTGCTGCTACAACAGAAATACCACAAGTGGATGGCTTCAACAAAGAGAAATTTATTTCCTTACAGTAAAGTAGGCTAAAAGTCCAAATTTAGGGCGTCAGCTCCAGCGGAAGGCTTTTTCTCTCTGTCAGCCTTCTCATCAATGTTCCCCCAGACTAGGAGCTTCTCGGCGCAAGGGACCACAGTCCAAAGGACGCGCTCTGCTCGGGACACTGCTTTCTTGATGGTATGAGGTTCCCCTGTCTCACTGCTCACTTCTGTCTTATATCTGAAGAGATTGCCTCGGGACACAGTCCAGTATTGTAGATCAGGTCCTGCCTTACTAACACAACTGCCACCCATCCTCCATCATTAACATCACAGAGGCAGGTTTACAACATACAGGAAAATCAGACAGTACCAGGCATCATGGCCCAGCCAAACTGATACACACATTTTTGGGGGACATAATTCAAACCATGACACTAATATTTCCTTTTCTTTTTTCGAGATTATTTCACAGCTTTATTTCTAATTGAAGACAACACCATATCCAGTAATACAAAAACTGTTAACTACAGTAAGATATTGTCTTATTTGCAATTAGCTGAGATTTTCTTTATGACTCACTACAGGGTCATATTTGATGAATGTTCAATCAGTATATCCAAATGTCTTTAATAAAGGTTCAGTTTATATTCACTGATCTGTTGTTGTTAGGTGCTGTCAAGTTGATTGTGACTGATAGTGACACCATGTGACACAGTAGAACTGCCCTATAGGGTTTTCTAGGTTGTAATCTTAATGGACAGGTACTTTGGATGTGTTATCAGGAGGGACCAGTTCCTGCAGAAGGACATCATGCTTGGTAGAGGGTAAGGGAAAAAGAGGAAGACCCTCAATGAGATGGATTGACATAGTGGCTGCAACAATGGGTTCAAACTTAGTAAGGATTGTGAGGATGACACAGGACCGGGCAGTGTTTCATTCTGTTGTGCTGAGGGTCGCTATGAGTCAGAACCTACTTGATGGCACCTAACAACAACAACAGTATTTATCGGAGCAGATTGCCAGGTCTTGAGTTCAGACGGCCAACTTTCATTTAGCAGCCCAGTGTTTTACCATTGTGCCATCAGGGCTCCTTATTCACTAAGTTAGATATACTAAATTCTCAACATGCTTATATTTTATTGCATTATAAACATGGTGATTTCAGTGGGAATTGTTTTTAATTTTTCTCTTCAGGCTTAATGATTAATCAATTTTTCTTAGTTTGTATGTTTCTATTTAGTCGTGTTTCCTGCATACATTTTTGTGTGCATACATAGACATGAATATCCCATCAACATTGAGTTGATTCTGTCTGATGACAACTCTGTCTGTTACAGAGTAGAACTGTTCCATAGGGTTTTCTTGGCTATAATCTTAATGGAAAATGAAGGCACTATTTGTTTATCATAGGTTCTTATTACAACAGAGATGCTCTAATGGGCAGTCATGTTGGTTTCCTTTGTAATCCACACAAATGTCCCAAGAGCAATGGCCAAACTCGAAGCTAACATCAGTCCTCCAGACTGCCAAATCTGTCTTGGACATCTGAAACCAACTGCAAGTTAGGGAGTTTACCAGAACCCCCCTCAGGTTCCATATAGAAAGATTCTCAGAACTCATTGGAAGCTATTATGCTCTTGATCATGTTTTTACAGGGAAAACATAAAATTAGAACCAGCCGAAGAAGAGACACATAGGGCAGAGTATAGGAGGGTTCCAAATGCCAGGCTTCCATATCCTCAGGTTGTGATTGATGGCATTGATGGTGACAATACATATGGATTATTACCAACCCAAGATGCTCAGATGAGGTTCAGCTTCAGCATTTTTTTTTGAGTCTTCATCACATAGGCATGATTGATTGAATTATTGCTCATGTGGCTGAACTCCAGCCCTCCACTTGCGGCCCCATCCCCCAAGTCAGGCTGGTATTATGGGGCCCAAAGCCATGTAATAAACCCAAACTCCATTTTGTAAATGCCTCGGCATCCTTTTTCTGCCAGGCTGAGCTTAAACATTACTTATTTCAGAAGAGCAGGTCTGCTTGCCTTCCTAATCAACTCACCCTCACACCCGCATGAACATCCCAGATAACCATCCAGAGGAAGTTCCTCCTCTCACTGGTTCTTCCTTTCCCCACCCACATGTCACATCTTGGAACCTAGATGAGGACCCCATGCCCTCTGCCAAATTTGTACCCCCTGGGTCCCCCAGCTTCCTGCCACTTCTTTTAAATTAGCCAGTGGTCACTAAGCTCATGAAATAAACTACACTCCCCCCGCCTCCACCTTATTAAAGGCCAAACCCAGGTCTGTTTGCACTCTCTTTGATTCTCCCCTTCCTCTCTTATGTGAACTCTGTGTGGCCCTTGAGTGTGCTCCCCTTCTAGGCCCTGTGAGTAATAAATAGTTATTTCTTCATTTTGGTTGTTGAATGTTAAAGCACAGCTTCGTAACCAAAGAAACCCTAGCTAATTTCCACACAGGTGGTCTCACCAGCTGACCCCCTCTGGGTGGCTGTGTGTTTCCTCCTGCAGTGGGCTCTCATATACCTGTTCATATTTGTCTCATATTAACACAAGCCCCAACTCTCTAATCACATTACCAGCTTCCACGTCTTTAGTATAAACCATCAGGTGTGGACCAAGGGGCCCACCAGGAATCGTAAAGGCAGTCCTATCACTCTGGAAATTATAAGGATTTAGAGGTTACCTCCAAGGAGCCAGAACAAAGGCCAGACCTCTCTTTGTTGTTGTTGTTGCCATTGAGTCCATTCTGACTCATGGTGACCCCACTGTCCAGAGTAGAACTGCTCCGTAAGGTTTTCAAGGCTGTGACTTTTCGAAATCAGATCTCTAGGCCTATCTTCCAAGGAACCTCTGGGTGGGTTCAAACTGCCAACTTTCTGGCTAGTAGTCAGCACTTAATTGTTTGTGCCACCAGCCGCCATAGTGCTGTCTTTAGGTGAGATCACATTCCTTACTACAGAAGTAGAATTTGATCATTTCCATTGTAGTAAAATACTGAAAGACATTGTCTTAGTTATCTAGTTCTGCTATAACAGAAATTCCACAAGTGGATGGCTTTAACAGAGAGAAATTTATGTTCTCACAGTCTAGTAGGCTAGAAGTCCAAATTCAGGGTGTCAGCTCCAGGGGAAGGCTTTCTCTCTGTGTTGGCTCTTATCATCAGTGTTTCCCTTGACTAGGAGCTTCTCTGTGCAGGAACCCCGGGTCCAAAGGACACGCTCTGCTTCTTGAGCTGCTTTCTTGGTGGTATGAGGTCCCCAACTCTGCTCACTTCCCTTTACTTTTATCTCTTGTAAGATAAAAGTTGGTGCAGGGCACACCCCAGGGAAACTCCCTTTACATTGAATCAGGGATGTGAGCCCAGCAAGGGTGTTACATCCCACCTTAATCCTCTTCAACATAATCCAGTCTTGCCTCATTAACCGCAGGCAGAGATTAGGATTTACAATATATAAGAAAATTATATCAATCACAAAGGGAGGACAACACACAATACTGGGAATCATGGCCTAACCAAGTTGACACATATTTTGGGGGGATGCAGTTCAATCCATGACAAACATGAACAGAAAATGATCATGAAAATCCAGCCAGAAAAGGTACCATTGAGAGACAACTGCTTTTATTTTGGTGAATTATACTGTTGGTTTGCATGTACCATAGGTTTCTTTAAAAGACATATTTCATTAATTAGTTTTATGTATTTTCACATGGCATTAAATATTTTTACACTATCATGTTAATGAAGAGCCCTGGTAGTGGAATGGTTAAGTGCATAGCTGCTAACCGAAAGCCTGGTGATTTAACCTATCCAGCTGCTCTGTGGGAGAAAGACCTGGCAGTCTTTTTCCATAAAGATTACAGCCTAGAAAACCCTATGGGGCAATTCTACTCTGTTGCATGTGGTTGCTAAGACTTGGAATCGACTTGAGTGCACCTAAGAACAACAACAACATAGTGTTAAAACCAAAAAAAAAAAAAAAAACCCCATTGCTGTTGAGTTGGTTCTGACTCAGCATATAGAGTAGAGCTGTGCCATTGGGTTTCCAAGGAGTGGCTGGTGGATTCACACTGCCGACCTTTTGGTTGGCAAGTGAGCTTTTAACCACTGTGTCACCAGGGTGCCAACCTCATGTTAACAGTAGTAAGATGTTGTTAAGTGCTCTCAAGTTGGGTTCAACTCCTAACAACCCTATGTACAAGAGAACAAAACTGCCTGGTCCTGCGCCATCCTCACAATCATTGCTATGTTCAAGCCCATTGTTGCAGCCACTCGTTGAGGGTCTTATTCTTTTTTGCTGACCCTCTACTTTACCAAGCATGATGTCCTTCTGCAGGGACTGGTCCCTTCTGATAACAGACCCCAAGTACATGAGATGAAGTCTCTCTATCCTCACTTCTGAACGTTCTGACTGTACTTCTTCCAAGACAGATTTGTTCTTTCTTCAGTATTCTTCACAGACACCATAATTCAAATGCATCAATTCTTTTTCAGTCTTCCTTATTCATTGTCCAGCTTTCACATGCATATGAGGTGGTTGAAAATACCATGGCTTGGGTCAGGCGCACCTTAGTTCTCAAAGTGACATCTTTGCTTTTTAACACTTCAAAGAGGTCTTTTGCAGCAGATTTCCCCAATGTAATGTGTCATGTGATTTCTTGACTGCCGCTTACGTGGATGATGATTGTGGATCTTAGTGAAATGAAATCCTTGACAACTTCGATATTTTCTTCATTTATCATGATGTCGCTTATTGGTCCAGTTGTGAAAATTTTTATTTCTTTATGTTGAGATATAATCCATACTGAAGCCTGTGGTCTTTGATCTTCACCAGTAAGTCATTTAAGTCGTCTTCACTTTCAGCAAGGAAGGTTGTATCATCTGCATATTACAGTTTGTTAATGAGTCTTCCTCCAATCCTGATGCCCTGTTCTTCTTCATATAGTCCAGCTTCTCAGATGATTTGCTCAGCATACGGATTGAATAAGTGTGGTGAAAGGATGCAACCCTGATGCACACCTTTCCTGATTTTAAACCACGCAGTATCCCCTTGTTCTGTTCAAACCAATGCCTTTGGATCTATGTACAGGTTCCACATGAGCAAAGTAAGTGTTCTGGAATTCCCATTCTTCATTTGTTATGATCCAGACAGTTGAATACCTTTGCATAGTCAGTAAAACACAGGTAAACATCTTTCTGCTCTTCTCTACTTTCAGCCAGGATCCATCTGACATCAGTAGTGGTAGCCCTCGTTATGCATCCTCTTCTGAATCTGTCTTGAATTTCTGTCAGTGTATTGCTGCAACCATTTCTGAGTTATGTTCAGCTGAATTTTACTTGTGTGTGATATTATTGATATTGTTTGATAATTTCACATTCTGTTGGATCACCTTTCTTTGGAATGGGCACAAATGTGTATCTCTTCCAGTCAGTTGGCCAGGTAGCCGTCTTCCAAATTTCTTGGCATAGACTCATGAGCACTTCCCGTGCTGCATCCGTTTGTTGAAACATCTCATTTGGTATTTTGTCAATTCCTGGAGATTTGTTTTAAAAAGTAGTAGTAGTAAAAATAGTAACTAATTATGTTTATGCATATATGTGTGCATATATAATGAGCTTTTTACTGATTCTTTGTTGTTGGTTTTTAACTTGTTTCAAGTTTTCTCAGGTAGGAAAACCTCTGCCAATGTCATTTCTTTTTTTTTTTGGCCAATGTCGTTTCAATGGTGTATATTTTACGTGACTTTTTGATCCCCTGGGTTCAATTCTAGAACCCCAACCATCTGCATTCTGCCGGTTATTAAGATGTTTGACCCAAGACAAGTTACAACCTGTGACACAGTTTTGTTCTGTCTCAAGTGAGAAAAGATCATTTCTGTTATGATTACAGGGTAGATCCTAACCTTTCTTTAAAGACTCTTGCTGAGGCTTTGTCACCTGTAGTGAGATGAATTGTTGGTCTGGTTCATCTGAGAAATTATACGTGACTTGGTGAATACCAAAGCCAAAAAAACAAACCCATTGCCTTGAGTCGATTTCGACTCATAGTAACCCTATAGGATACAGTAGATCTTCCCCATATAAGATTTCCAAGGAGCAGTTGGTGGATTTGACCTGCCAACCTGTTGGTTAGCAGCCTTGGTAAAGAAATCCACTTGTTGAATTGTTTTTTCATTTCAATATTTCTTTTATCATCCACACAAATATAAAATACACAGTGGATCTCATGGTCCTCAGTGTCCCTCAAGCAATAACTCCCCATTCTTCACTCCACTGAGTCCCAGGTAGCAACCAGTATACTTTGATCTCTGTGCTTTAATCAGATTAAAATCAGGGATATATAACTTGATAAAATTTTCTTATATGACACTTACCTCAGTCAAAACTGATTCATATACCACTTGCCTTCCCTCATATCATGTGAAAATAAGACCAACCCCCCACCGCCAACACCACTCTGTGGACCATTGGAGAAACGTGTTTTTCATGTTAGCTACCATTGACATACAAGTAATTGTCCCTAGATTTTCCCCAGAAGGAGTGGGTGTGCTTGGATCCTGCTCAGAGGGCTTTGTAAAGGGGCATAATGTTAGAGAACTGCAGGATCCTGGTGTACTTGACTGAGGTGGGAGAAGCCAGGATCAGCCCTTGGATGTCTTTGCATTTTCCATTGTGAGTCTCTTGAGAGCCCCTGCCTTTCTTGACTGAATCTGCTTTCCTTTCTTTATGGGAATCATTGAGGCTTTCTTCATTGAGAACTGAAGAGCTTCATAGTGTGGCATCTGGACTTCTACCTTCCCCTTTCTTCAAATCATCTGCCCTGAATTGATGGTGGTTCCAGAATTTGAGAGTGCATAAAACCAGTGGTCAACATTTCAAACATCCAGTGTCCTGGTTACTCCCGTGTCCTTTTGATTTAGTAGTTCATAGAAGAGTGCTTAGGGGTCTGCACCTTTAAATTGACTCCTAAGTATTTAGAAGGAACAGGGCAGTGGCTCCTTCTTTAAAAAAAAAGAGTGTAAGACATATAACTAAAATTTCCCATTTTTGCCATTTTTACAAGTCAGTGACATTAAATATATTAACAATAGTGTGCAGCCAACTCCACCACCTCATTCCAAAACTTATTCATCATTCCTAACAGAAACTCGGTATCCCTTAAGCAATACTCCCCATTCCCTTCTCCCTGAGTCCTAGCAGCCACTAATCAACTTTGGTCTCTATGCTTTCACATGTTCTACTTGTATCATGTAGGTTATACCGTGGAATATTTGGCCTATTGTTTCTCAGTGATTTCACTTAGCATAATGTTTTCAAAGTTCATCCATGCTGAAGCATGAACCCTATTTTATGACTGAGTAGTATTTCATGGTGTGTGTGTTTTTTAATTCATTGGTCTGTTGATGGACTCTTGAGTTGTTTCCTCCTTTTGGGTATTATGAATAATGTTGCAACGAGCATTGATATACAAGTATCTTCGTGAATCCATGCTTTCAAATCTTTTGGTTGGGTTCAAACTACCAACCTAGGAGTGGAGTTCTGGTTCATATGGTAATTCAGTGTTTAACTTTTTGAGGAGCTGCCAAAGTGGTAGTTGTGCTATTTTACATTTTCACCCACGGTGCGTGAGGGTTCCAGTTTCCCTACATCCTCACCAACACTTGTTCTTTTCCATTTTTCCGATAATAGCCATCCTAGTGGGTGTGAAACGTTATCATGTGTTTTTTTTTAAAAAAATTTTTATTGTACTTTAGATGAATGTTTACAGAACAAATAGTTTCTCATTAAACAGTCAGTACACATACTGTTTTATGACATTGGTTAACAACCCCGTGACATGTCAACACTCTCTTCTTGATCTTGGAGGACCTTTTTTTGGTGAAAATATACATAGCCAAAGTTACACCATTTCAAAAGTTTCTACATGTACAATTCAGTGACATCGATTACATTTCTTCCAGTTGTGCTGCTATTCTTACTATCCTTTTCCAAATTATTCCATCACATTATCTTCAACTCACTACCCCCTAGGCTTCCAATCAAACCTTTTGAGTTGTTGTTGTCAATTTGCTCTCACATAGATAATTTTTTTGTACCTTAGATGACGGTTGGCAGAACAAATAGTTTCTCATTAAACAGTACACATATTGCCCTATGACAATGGTTAACAACCCCACAACATGTCAACACTGTCCCATCTCAAACTTGAGTTCCCTATCACCAGCTTTCCTATCCCCTCCTGCCTTCTAGTCCTTGTCCCTGGACTGCTGTGCCTCATTAGTCCCGTTTTGTTTTATGAGTCTGTCCAATCTCCGGTTAAACGGTGAACTTCTGGAGTGACATCACTCAGAGCTAAAACGGTGTCCCGGGGCCATACTCTCGGGGTTTCTCCAGTCTGTCAGGCCAATAAGTCTGGTCTTTTTTTTGTGGGTTAGAATTTTGTTCTACATCCTTTTCCAGCTCTGTCCAGTACCCTGTATTGTGATCCCCGTCAGAGCAGTCAGTGGTGGTAGCCGGGCACCATCTAGCTGTACTAGATTCAATCTGGTGGAGGCCATGTTAGCTGTGATCCGTTAGTCCTTTGGACTAATCTTTTCCTTGCATCTTGTTCTCTTCATTCTCCCTTGCTCCCGAAAGGTGGAGACCAGTGGAGTATCTTAGATGGCTGCTCACAGGCTTTTAAGACCCCAGACGCTACTCACCAAGGTAGAATGTAGAACATTGTCTTTATAAA
>NW_004443971.1:403500-404780 GCF_000243295.1 Trichechus manatus latirostris
CTAATGATCGTGAGCATTTTCTCATGTGTCTGTTAGCCGCCTGAATGTCTTGTTTGGTGAAGTGCCAGTTCATATGCTTTGCCCAATTTTTAATTGGTTGTTTGTCCTTTTGTTGTTGAGGTTTTGCAGTATCTTGTAGATTTTAGAGATTAGGCGCTGATCGGATTTGTCATAGCCAATAATTTTTTCCCATTCTGTAGGTTCTGTTTTGACTCTTTTGGTGAAGTCTTTTGATGAACATAAGTATTTGATTTTTAGGAACTCCCAGTTATCTAGTTTCTCTTCTGGTGTTTGTGCATTGTTACTTATGATTCGTATTGTGTTTATGCCACTTATTAGGGCTCCTAGCATTGTCCCTATTTTTGCATCCATGATCTTTATCGTTATCGATTTTATGTTTAAGTCTTTGATCCATTTTGAGTTAGTTTTTGTGCATGGTATGAGGTATGGGTCTTGTTTCATTTTTTTTTGCAAACGGATATCCGTTTATGCCAGTGCCATTTGTTAAAAAGACTGTGTTTTCCCAATTAATGGACTTTGGGCCTTTGTCAAATATCAGCTGCTCATAAGTGGATGAATTTACATCTGGATTGTCAATTCTGTTCCATTGGTGTATGTATCTGTTGTACCAGTACCAGGCTATTTTGACTACCGCAGTGGTATAAGAGGTGCTAAGATCAGGTAGTGTCAGGCCTCGTCCTTTTTTTTCTTCTTAAGTAATGCTTTACTTATCTGGGGCCTCTTCCCTTTCCCTATGAAGTTGGTGATTTGCTTCTCCATCTCATTAAAAAATGCCATTGGAATTTGGATCGGGATTGCAGTGTATCTATAGATCGCTTTGGGTAGAACTGATATTGTCACAGTGTTGAGTCTTCCTATCCAGGAGCAAGGTATGTTTTTCCACTTATGCAGGTCTCTTTTGGTTTCTTGCAGTAGTGTCTTGTAGTTTTCATTGTATAGGTCTTTTAGGTCTGTGGTTAGATTTATTCCTAAGTATTTTATCTTCTTGGGGGCTATTGTAAATGGTATTGATTTGGCGATTTCCTCTTCAAGGTTCTCTTTGTTGGTATGAAGGAATCCAACTAATTTTTGTATGTTTATCTTGTATCCTGAAACTTTGCTGAAATCTTCCATTAGCTCCAGTAGTTTTCTTGTGGATTCTCTGGGGTTTTTTTCCCTACCAGTTTGGATGCCCTTGATTTCTTTTTCTAGCCTGTTTGCTCTGGCTAGAACCTCCAGCACAATGTTGAGTAAGAGTGGTGATAAAGGCCATCCTTCTC
>NW_004443971.1:405025-412844 GCF_000243295.1 Trichechus manatus latirostris
TTAGTAGTAGTGGTGTTAACTCTTCTCTGAAAGTTTGGTAGAATTCTCCAGTGAAACCATCTGGGTCAGGGCTTTTTTTGTTGTTTTGGGGAATTTTTAAATTACCTTTTCAATCTCTTATTATAGGTTTATTTAGTTTTTCTACCTCTGATTGTGTTAGTTTAGGTAGGTAGTGAGTTTCTAGAAATCTGTCCATTTCCACTGGGTTTTCAAACTTCTTAGAGTACAGTTTTTCTTAGTATTCTGTTATTATTCTTTTCATTTCCGTTGGTTCTGTTGTGATATCACCCATCTCATTTCTTACACGGGTTATTTGCTTCCTCTCCTGTTTTTCTTTTGTCAGCTTGACCAATGGTTTATCGATTTTGTTGATCTTTTGAAAGAACCAGATTTTGGTCTCGTTAACTCTTTCAATTGTTTTTCTATTCTCCATTTCATTTAATTCTGCTCTAATTCTTATTATTTCCTTTCTTCTGGCACCAGAGGGCTTCTTTGGTGCTCAGTTTATACTTGTTTAAGTTGTAGCATTAATATTTTGATTTTGGACCTTTCTTTTTGGATTGTGCATTTATTGCTATAAACTGACCTGTGTGCACTGATTTTACTCAGTCCCAAAGGTTCTGGTAGGATGTGGTTTCATTCTCATTTGATTCTATGAATGTCTTTATTCCGTCTTTAGTTTCTTCTATAACCCAGTAGTTTTTGAGTAATGGTGTTTAGTTTCCATGTGTTTGATTTTTTTTCCTTGCTTTTTCTTTTATTGATTTCTACTTTCATGGCTTTATGGTCGGAAAAGATGCTTTGCAATGTTTTGATGCTTTGAATTCTGTTAAGGCTTGCTTTATGGTCTAATATGTGGTCTATTCTGGAGAATGTTACATGTGCTTTGGAAAAGAAAGTATACTTGGCTGCTGTTGGGTGGAGTGTTTGGTTTATGTCCATGAGATCTAGTTGGTTGATTGTAGCATTTAGATCTTCCGTGTCTTTATTGATCTTCTTTCTGTATGTTCTTTCACCGAAAGCAGAGCGTTGAAGTCTTCTACTGTTATTGTGGAGCTGTCTCTCTCTCTTTTCAATGCTGTTAGAGTTTGTTTTATGTATTTTGTAGCCCTGTCATTGGGTGTGTACATATTTATTATATCCTTCTGGCATACTGATCCTTTAATCATTATAGTGTCCTTCCTTATCCTTTGTGGTGGATTTTACCTTAAAGTCTATTTTGTCAGATACTAATATTCCCACTCTTTCTCTTTTTTGAGAGTTCTTTGCTTGATGTATTTTTTCCATCTCTTCAGTTTTAGTTTGCTTTTGTCTTTGAGTCTAAGGTGTGTCTCTTGTAGGCAGCATATAGGTATATAGACGGATCATTTTTTTTATCCATTCTGCCACTCTCTATCTCTTTATAGGTGTGTTTAGTACATTTACATACAGCATAATTATTGATAGGTATGAGTTTAGTGCTGTCATTTTGTTCCTTTTTTATTGTACTTTAGATGAAGATTTACAGAATAGTTTCTCATTAAAGAGTTAGTTCACATATTGTTTTAATACAATGGTTAACAACCCCTTGACATGTCTACACTGTCCCTTCTCAACCTTGGGTTTTCTATTACCAGCTTTCCTGTCCCCTCCTGCCTTCTAGTCCTTGTCCCGGGACTGTTGTGCCCCATTAGTCTCATTTTGTTTTATGGGTCTGTCTAATCCTTGGCTGAACAATGAACCTCCGGAGTGACCTCGTTACCAAGCTAAAAGTGTGCTGGGGGCCATACTCCCGGGTTTCTCCAGTCTCTGACAGGCCAGTAAGTCTGGTCTTCTTTTGCGACTTAGAATTTTGTTCAACATTTTTCTCCAGCTCTGTCTGGGAACCTCTGTTGTGATCCCTGTCAGAGCAGTCAGTGGTGGTAGCTGGGATCTATCTAGTTGTACTGCAGTCAGTCTTGTGGAGGCTATGGTAGTTGTGGTCCATTAGTCGCTTGGACTAATCTTTTCTTTGTATCTTGTTTTCTTCATTCACCCTTGCTCCCAAAGGGTGAGACCAGTGGAGTATCTTAGATGGCTGCTCACAGACTTTTAAGACCCCAGACTCTACTCACCAAGGTAGAATGTAGAATATTTTCTTTATAAACTGTGTTATGCCGATTGAGCTAGATGTTCCCCAAGACCATGGTCCCCACAGTCCTCCGCCCAGCAATTCAGTCCCTCAGTGAGTTTGGATGTGTCTATGAAGCTTCCCTGACCTTTCCTTGTACAAGTTGTCCTTGCTTCCCCAGTACTGTATACTGTCTTACCCTTCACCAACGTTACCACTTAGGTATTGTCTAGTTAGTATTTCCCCTCCTATCCCTCCCATCACTCATGACCAACAAAGATTGTTTCTTTTTGTGTGTTATCTTTTCATGAGATTTTACAGTAGAGGTCTCATACAACATTTGCTCTTTGTGACTGACTTATTTCAGTCGCATAATGTCCTCCAGTTTCATCCATGTTATGAGATGCTTCACAGATTCATCATTGCTCTTCATCGTTCGTAATACTCTGTTGTGTGTATGTACCGTAGTTTGTTTATCCATTCGTCTGTTGATGGGCATCTAGGTTGTTTCTGTCTTTTTACTGTTGTGAACAATGCTGCAGTTAACATGGATGTGCATATGTCTATTCATGTGAGAGCTCTTATTTCTCTAGGATATATTCCTATGAGTGGGATTGCTGGATCCTATGGTACTTCTATTTTTAGCTTTCTAAGGAAGCGCCATATCATTTTCGAAATTGTTGTATGATTTACCATTTCCACCAGCAGTACATAAGAGTTCCGATCTCCCCGCAGCCTCTCCAACATTTGTTATTTCCAGTGTTTTTGAGTCGTGCCAGTAATGCTGGGGTGAGATGGTATCTCATTGTGGTTTTAATTTACATTTCTCTAATGGCTATTGATTGTGAGCATTTCCTCATGTGTCTGTTGGCCACTGGAATGTCTTCTTTGGTGAAGTGTCTGTTCATTTCCTTTGCCCATTTTTTAATTGAAGTATTTATCTTTTAGTTGTAGAGGCATTGTATTTTCTTGTAGATTTTAGAGATTAGATCTTTGTCTACCTTGTAATGTCGAAAATTTTTTCCCAGTCTGTTGGTTCTTTTTACTATTTTGGTGAAGTGTTTTGATTATCACAAGGGTTTAATTTTTAGAAGATCCCAGTTAGGTAGCTTATATTCTGGAGTTTCTGTGTTGTTGGTTATGGTCCGTATCCTCTTAATGCCGTGTATTAGGGTCTCTAGTGGTGATCCTGTTTTTTCTTATATGAACTTTATACTTTTTAGTTTTATATTTAGAACTTTGATCCATTTTGAATTAGTTTTGTATATGGTGTGAGGTATTGGTCCTGTTTCATTCTTTTGCAGATGGACATACACTTTTACCAGCACAGTTTGTTAAAAGGACTGTCTTTTCCCCATTTGATGGACTTTGGGCCCTTGTCGAAGATTATGTGACATAGGTGGATGGATTACATCTGGGTTCTCAATTCTTTTCCATTGGTCAATGTATTTGTTGTTGTACCAGTACCAGGCTGTTTTGACTACCGTAGGTGTATAGTAGGTTATGAGGTCAGGTACTGTGAATCCTCCTACTTTGTTCTTCTTCAATAGTGATTTACTGATTAGGGGCTTATTCCCTTTCCATATAAAGCTAGTAATTAGTTTTTCCATCTTTTTAAAGACTATTGTTGGTATTTGGATAGGGATTGCTTGGTATTTGTAAATTACTTTGGGTAGAATTGTCATTTTCACAATGTTGAGTCTACCTATCCATAAGTATGGTATGTTTTTCCATTTGTGTAGATCCCTTTGGTTTCTTGCGGTATGTTGCCTAGTTTTCATTGTATAGATCTTTTATGTCTCTTGTTAGAATTATTCCTAAGTATTTTATTTTTTTAAGGGCTATTATAAATGGTATTGTTTTTCTGATTTCCTTTTCATCGTTCTCTTTATTGGTGTATAGGAACCCAATTGATTTTTGTATGTTGATCTTCTATCCTGCTACTCTTCTGAATCTTTCTATTACTTCCAGTAATTTTCTCCTGGAGTCTTTAGGGTTTTCTATGTATAGAATCATATCATCCACAAATAGGGATGGTTTAACGCTCTCATTACCAATTTGGATGCCTTTTATTTCTTTTTCTTGCCTTATTGCTCTAGCTAGTACTTCCAGCAAAATGTAAAATAGGAGTGCAGATAAAGGGCATCCTTGTCTTCTTCCTATTCACAAGGGAAATGTTTTCAGCCTCTCTCTATTAAGAATGATGTTGGCGGTTGGTTTTGTATAAACAGCTCTTTATTATATTGAGAAATTTCGCTTCTATACCTATTTTATTGAGAGTTTTTATCAGGAATAGGTGTCGGACTTTGTCGAATACCTTTTCTGGGTCAATTGAGATGATCATGTGAGTCTTCTTTCCTTTTATTTATGCGGTGGATTACGTTGACTGATTTTCTAATGTTGAACCATCTTTGCATACGTGGTATGAATAATACCTGGTCGTGGTGTATCATTTTTTTGATATGATGCTGAATTCTATTGGCTAGAATTTTGTTGAGAATTTTTGCTTCTATATTAATGAGAGATATTGGTCTGTAATTTTCTTTTTTTGTGGTGCCTTTGCCTGGTTTTGGTATCAGGGTAATGCTGGAATCATAGAATGATTTCAGAAGTGTCACTTCCCTTTCTATGTTATGAAATAGTGTGAGTAGTACTGGTATAAGCTCTTCTCTGAACGTTTGGTAGAATTCTCCAGTGAAACCATCTGGGCCAGGGCTGTTTTTTGTTGGGATTTTTTTATTATTATTATTATTCCTTTTCAGTCTCTTCTCTTGTTATGGGTCTGTTCAGATTTTCAGCATCATTTTGTGTTAGTTTGGGTAGGTGGTGTGTTTCTAGAAATTTATCTATTTCCTCTACGTTTTAAACTTTGTTGGAGTATAGTGTTTTATAATACTCTGTTATGGTCCGTTTCATTTCATTTGGGTCTGTTGTAATATCCCCCATTTCATTTCTTATTTGCGTCCTCTCCTGTTTTTGTTTTTTCAGTCTGGCCAGTCATTTGTGGATTTTGTTGAAACTTTCAAAGAACCAACTTTTGGTTTTGTTGATTCTTTCTATTTTTTTTATCTATTTCATTTATTTCTGCTCTGATTTTTTATTATTTCCTTTCTTCTAGTGAGTGTGGGCTTTTTTGGCTGTTCTGTTTCTATTTGTTTGAGTTGTGTAGTTAATGTTCTTATTTTGTCCCTTTCTTTTCTTAATTTCTTTTTTATTGTTGTAGTTTAGATGAATTTTATATTTCAAGTTAGTCTCGCATACAAAAAATTATACATACATTGCTATGTGACCCTAATTGCTCTCCCCATGCTGCAACAGCACACTCCTCCTTTCAACTCCTGATTCCCCATGTCCATTCAACCAGCTCCTAACCCTGTCTGCCTTCCCATCTCACCTCCAGGCAGAAGCTGCCCATTTGGACTCTTGTATCTACTTGAGCTAAGAGACACACTCCTCACGAGTGCCATTTTCTGTCCCAGAGTACAGTCCAATCCCTGTCTGAAGAGTTGATCTCAGAAATTGTTTTATTTCTGGGCTGATAGAGAATCCAGGGACCATGCTTTCCGGGGTACCTCCAGCCTCAGACCATTAAGTTTGGATTTCTTACTAGAATTTTAATTCTGCACCCCACTTTTCTCCTGCTCCATCAGGGACCCTCTGTTGTCTTCCCTGTCAGGGTGGTCATTGATGGTAGCCTGGCACCATCTAGTTCTTCTGGTCTCAGGCTGATGAAGTCTCTGGTTTATGTGGCCCTTTCTGTCTCTTGGGCTAATACTTTCCTTGTGTCTTTGGTGTTCTTCATTCTCCTTTACTCCAGGTAGTTGAGACCAATTGATGCATCTTAGATGGCCACTTGCAAACTTTTAAGACCCCAGATGCCACTCACCAAAGTATAATGCAAAACATTTTCTAAATAAGTTTTGTTATGACAGTTGACCTAGATGTCCCCTGAAAGCATGGTCCCCAGACCCCTACCCCTGCTACTCTGTCTCTCAAAGTGTTTGATTGTATTCTGGAAACTTCTTTGCTTTGGTTTAGTCCAGTTGTGCTGACTTCCCCTGTAGTGTGTGCTGTCCTTTCCCTTCACCTAAGATAATTCTTATCTACTATCTAGTTAGTAAATAACCCTCACCCTTCCTCCCCATAGTCATAAACATCAAAGAATGTTTTCTTCTGTGTTTAAACCTTTCTTGAGTTCTTATAATAGTGGTCTTATACAAAATTTGTCCTTCTGTGACTGACTAAATTTACTCCACATAATGATCTCCAGCTTCCTCCACGTTACGTTTCATGACTTCATCCTTGTTGTTAATCATTGCATAGTATTCCATTGTGTGGATATACCATAATTTGTTTATGCATTTTTCTGTTGTTGGGCATCTAGGTTGTTTCTATCTTTTTGCTATTGTGAACAGTGCTGCAGTGAACATGGGTGTGACAGCTGTCATTTCTCTAAGATATATTCCAAGGAGCGAGATAGCTGGATCGCATGGTACTTCTATTTCTAGCTTTTTAAGGAAGCAGCAAATCAATTTCCAAAGTGGTTGTACCATTTTACATTCCCACCAACAGTGTATAAGTGTTCCAGTTTCTCCATAACCTCTCCAGCATTTATCATTTTGTGTTTTTTTGATTAATGCTATCCTTGTTGTGATAAGATGAAATCTCATTGTAGTTTTGATTTGCATTTCTCTAATGGCTAATGATCGTGAGCATTTTTTCACATGTCTGTTAGCCGCCTGAGTATCTTCTATGGTGAAGTGCCTGTTCATATCCTTTGTCCTTTTTTAATTGGGTAATTTGTCTTTTTGTTGTTGAGGTTTTGCAGTATCTTGTAGATTTTAGAGATTAGACGCTAATCAGATTTGTCGTAGCCAAAAATTTTTTTCCCAGTCCATAGGTTGTCTTTTGACTCTTTTGGTGAAGTCTTTTGATAAGCATAAGTGATTGATTTTTAGGAGCTCCCAGTTTTCTAGTCTCTCTTTTAGTGTGTGTGCGTTGTTACTTATGGTTCGCATTCTGTTTATGCCATGTATAAGGTTCCTAGCTTTGTCCCTATTTTTTCTTCCATGATCTTTATCTTTTTCAATTTTATATTTAAGTCTTTGATCCATTTTGAGTTAGTTTTTGTGCATGGTGTTATGTATGTGTCTTGTTTCAGTTTTTTTTTTATTGTGCTTCAGGTGGAGGCTTACAGAACAGTTTCTCATGAAACGGTTGTACACCTATCGTTTTATGACATTGGTTAACAACCCCACAACATGTCAACCCTCTACCTTCTCAACCTTTTTTTTGGCGAAAATATACACAGCCATTTCAAAAATTTCAAAAATTTCTACAAGTACAGTTCAGTGACATTGACTATGCTCTTCCAATTGTGCTGTTATTCTCACTTAAGATGAAGGCTTACAGAACAAAATAGTTTCTCAATTAACAGTTACTACAAATGTTGCCCTATGACAATGGTTAACAATCGCACAACACGTCAACAATATCCTTACTCAACCTTGGGTTCCCTATGACCAGCATCCCTGTCCCCTTCTGCCTTCTGGCCCTTGTCACTGGAGTACTGTACCTCGTTAGTGTCATTTGGTTTTATGGGGCTGTCCACTCCCAGGCTGAACAGTGAACCTCGGAGATAACTTCACCATTGAGCTAAAAGGGTGTCTGGGGGCCATACTCTCGAGGTTTCTCCAGTCTCCTTCAGGCCAGTAAATCTGGTCTGTTTTT
>NW_004443971.1:418233-420255 GCF_000243295.1 Trichechus manatus latirostris
TCTATTTTTTCCTCATGTTTGTCAGCTTTTTGCCTCAGTTCTTGGGGAATTCCGAGCATGAGAGTTTTCAATTCCCTATTAGGTAGTTCTAGTGCATTTTCTTCCACAGGAGAGTCATCTGGTGTTTTATTTTGGATGCCTACTGGAACCATCCTGTCCTGTTTTTGTAAATGTTTTGATATTGTCTGCTGTTTTTGGGGCATTTAGTAGTTATTTCTCTCATTTATTGATTGTAGATTTGTTTGTTTCGTCCGTTTTCAAAAAAAAAAAATTTGACTATGAGCAGGCGGACTGTGTATTCTTTGTTGTTTGCTATTCTCTGCACTCAATACTTTTTGCCTCCTTCTCCAACTGGCAGGGTCAGTCACTCAGATATGGCACAGCAGGGCAGGTCTAGCTGAAGAGGAGTTACTGGGATGGTTTGTTTGTGGCACTTACTATGGCCACCAGGGCAGGTCGGTAATCAGTGCAGGGCAGGTTCCAGTAGGCCGTGCCTGTACCGCTTGGTGGTGTGATGTCAAGTGCATGGTGCAGGTAGGCAGGATACAGCAGGGAGATTGTTATGTGTGGAGCTAAGATGGATATGGGAGAGAGGAGAAAGGAACAGGAGCCGAAAACATACAAACAAAAAAGAATGCTAGGGGAGGTTGCCGTTGGAATTGAGAGATGAGAGACTACGAAATGGAGTAAAACAGAAAGGGGAAGAAAAAGAAAAGAAAAGAATGAATAAATAAAAATCAGAAAGGTTACAGAACTGCAAATTCCCAGGGATCCCACTGATGCAGCTATGAGGTCTGGGGAGGTCGCTCTCAGGTGTTGCAGTACAGCCTGGCTAGAAGGCGTAGAGGTATACAACACCTCGTATTCAGGGATCAGAAAGAGAAGGAATATATAGAGAGATGAGAAACTGAGCAATGAAGAAAGACAAAAAGGGAAAAAGAGGGAAAAAAATTAGAAATTAAAAAGAAAAAAAGAACAAGAAAGGCCCCCCAGAAAAACAAAAACAAACAAACAAACGAACAAAAAACCGAAGAAAAGAGAAATGCACTCAGTGATCCCTCTGCACATCTGTGAAAGCTGAAGGGGAGTTCCTTGCCACGCAGCTCCGCCTAGCCATAAAGGGCTTCCAACTCAAGAAAAGGAAAAGAAAACAAACAATTAAAAACAAACAAATGAACAAAGTCCCTGGATCCCACCAGCGCGGTAGCCCAAACTGGGAAGCAGCTCCACACTCGAATGGAGCTCCGCAGCCCCTCAGGAAGAAGCAAAGATGGCGCACGGAGCTAGGCACTCGAGTGGAAGGAGGGGGAGGCGGCAAGAGGCAAACAAGAAATAAAAAGAAGAAGAAGAAGAAAAAAAAAGCAACACCAGCAGGCAAGAAATGGCAGTCAGAGAGCCAGCTAGTGCGGGCTGGTGTTTTTGGAGAAGAGACTGTGTCCGCGGGAAGCAGAGGAGGCCGAGTGTGGGTGATGAAGGGTGTAGAGTGCGAAAGCGTATATCACAAATTGTTGGCACTCTGCAGCCCCTCAGGAAGAGGGAAAGGTGGTGCACAGAGCCAGGCACTCGAGTGAAAGGAGGGGGAGGTGGCGAGAGGCAAGTGAGAAATCAAAAGAAGCAGAAAAAAAAGCAATACTAGCAGCCAACAAATGGCACCCAGAGAGCCGCCCACTTGGGTGTGTGGAATCCAAGCAGCCGGCGCTTCCAGGTCAAGAGACCGTGGCCGCGGGAAGCAGAGGAGGCCGAGCCGGGGCGAAGAGTGGTGGGGGGTGGAAAAGCGCACACCGCAAATTACTGTTTTTTTTGTCTCCCACTGGATGCTCTGTGAGGCTGCTTTCTCGTACCCCGTTTGCTGGTCTCCGATAGTAGTCCAAAATGGTGGATCCATGCTGCGTTAGCTGGTAGGGGACCTCTGCATGAATCTCTCCTCACTCTCCGTTCTCTGTCAGTTTTCTCACTCCATTTGGTGCTTGGCTGAGTTCTTTATCTCTTCATTTGATGTTTTAGGGTTTCAGGATTGTTGTA
>NW_004443971.1:421381-435749 GCF_000243295.1 Trichechus manatus latirostris
CTCTCTGTATTTTCTGTTATCCTCCCTGTTCTGGTACTCCGGTCACTCATAGGTTATTTCTCTTGATAGAGTCCCCCATAATTCTTAGAGTTGCTTCATTTTTTAAATTCTTTTGTCTGATTTTTCCTCAAATTTAAGTTGGTATCAAGTGCTTTATCTTCAGTCTCACTAATTCTTTATTCTGTTGCCTCAATTCTGCTCTTATGTCTTTCTATTGAGTTGTCTAATTCTGAAATTTTATTGTTAATCTCCTAGACTTCTGACTAGGGGAGAGTCAGAAGTCTCACTACCATCAAGCTGTACCAAGGTGCTCCCTCCCTGGGGTATCAGTGGAGGTAGAGTGGGAAACCTGGCTTCTACCTCCCCTATGAAGTAACAATGCAGCGTCACCCCACTCCCCTGTCAGAGTGGTTTAAGAGAAAGCCAGCTAAAACAAGGTTTAAATGTAGCCCATTCATATAATACTCAAAATGTTTAGATTTCGAGAAAAAACACTAGTCATACAAATAACCAGGAAATCTCAACCATGAATTAAAAAGGACAACAGATGTCACAACAAAGTGACAGAAATATTAGAAGTATCTGACAAGTATTTTAAAGCAGTTGCTGTAAAAATGTTTCAGTGAGCAATTATTAACACACTTGAAACTGATGAAAAAACATCCTCAGCAGAGAATACAAAGTCTCAGCAAAAAAAAAGGAGGTATAAAGAAAAACAAAATGGAAATTTTAGCAATAAAAACGAACAAAATTTAATAGTTGGTTTTAACAGCAGAGTGGAGGAATTGGAGTAAAGAAGAACAGTGAACTGAATGTAGAACAATAGAAGTTATATAATCTGAGAGAAAGTAGACTAAAAATAAATAAACAGAACACT
Organism: Trichechus manatus latirostris; assembly: GCF_000243295.1. Lineage (NCBI taxonomy): Eukaryota > Metazoa > Chordata > Mammalia > Sirenia > Trichechidae > Trichechus > Trichechus manatus. The sequence continues at coordinate 422,259 of NW_004443971.1, forward strand.
CCACCCTCAAGGAGGCGGGGCATAACTACTCAGTCCTTGAATATGAACTCCCCATAGTGACTTTCCTCCAAAGAGTGAAGTATGGAAAGGAGGAAAAAAGACTAACTTTACAATGGAAAAAACTGACAAACACTATATCTTAGCCAGATAATCAAGGTCAACATCAACAGTGATAAGTTATGCTAATAACATGTACCCTTCATATGATGTTATGAAAATAACATCTTTTCCCAGTGTTCTTCCTCCAGAAATCCATAATTCTGGTGTAATCATTACAAAAACACAAGGCAAATCTCAATTGAGGGAAATTTTACAAGATACTTAAGCAGTATGAGTCAAAACTGTTAAAATCATCAAAAATAAAGTCTGAGAAACTGTCCAAGGAGAAATGATTGCTAAATGCCAAGTGGTACCTGAGATGGGATCCTGAAATAGAAAAGTATATTACCTAAAAACTAAAGAAATTTGAATCAAGTGTAGATTTTAGGCAATAATAACCTGTCAATGTTAGTTTATTAGTTATGACAAGTGTACCAGATTAATGTAAAATTTTAATAATAGAGAAAGCTGAGTGGGTATATGGGAACTCTCTACTATATTCAAATTTATTTTTCTGTGAATCTAAAACTATTCTAAAATTAAATATATATATATATATTTCAGAAATGAACAGATCTCAGAACTGTGAGACTATAACAAAAAATCTACAGTTTGTGTCATTAGAGGCCCAGAAGGAGAAAAGAATGAAGATGGAGTTGAAATCACTTGAAATAATCGCTGAAAACTCCCCAAATTTAGCGAAAGTCATGTATCTAAAGATTCAAGAAGTCAAGCAAACCCCAAACAGGATAAACCCAAAGAAATTCATACCAAGACAAATGATGACCAAACTGCTGATAACTAAAGACAAAGAAAAAACATTGCAAATAGCAAAAGAGAAACAACATTTTACCTACAGAGAAAAAGCAATTCAAATGACAGTGGCTTTAACATCAGAAGCCATGTTGGCCAGAAGGAAGTGCCAAGACATATTTGAAGTGCTGAAAGAAAAGAACTGTGAACTCAGAATCCTATCTCAATTAAAATATCCTTCATGAATGAAGAAGAAATAATGACATTATCAGATGAAGTAAAACTAAGGTAATTTGTCACCAGCCTACCGACCTTAAAAGAATGGATAAAGGAATAAACAGAAAGGAACCAATAAAAAAGGGATCTTGGAACATCTGGAGGGAAGGAAGAACATAGAAAGCAAAAATATAGGCACAATATAATAGACTATTTCTCATCTCTTGAGTTGTCCAGATGATGTTTTATTGTTGAAGAAAAATTATAACACTAATGTGATTTGAAATGTATGTAGAGGGAATATTTAAGACAATTATATCACTGATGGTGGAGAAAGGGACATAAAGAGAGGTAAGGTTTGTATGCTTCAGTTGAACTGGAAAATGACAACACAAGTGAACTGTAATAAAATATGCTGATATAATGTAATGTCTAGAGCAACCACTACAAATGCTGTCCAAAGAAATACATTCAAAACCCTATAGTTAAATCAAAAGAACATTTTAATAAATATCCAAGTAACCTACAGGAAGACAAGAAAAAGGAAAGAGATACACATCAGAGGAACAGAGAACAAAAAATAAAATGGTAGATGTAAGCCCCAACATGTCAATAATTTCCTTAAATATAAATGGTTGAAATACACCATGTAAACGGTAGAGATTGGTAGTGGATTAAAAAAAATTGACTCAACTATGTTGCTGTTGCTGTTAGGTGCCATCAGATATCATTACGGAATACAGAGTCTCTTCTCCCAAGCACAACGTTTACTGAGGCATTCCCCAGAATAGAGCAGGTGATTCTGAAAAAATGGCATTTTGTAGACCCCAGCCCTTGGTGGTGCACCCAAAGTACTCCCTGCTTGTTAGATTCTAGATGAAGAGCTTCCACTTGCCCAAGCTCTAATGGAATGATCTCCATTTCTTCAATAACGTGCACGTGCAGGAGGTGAGGTGACCAGAGGCTGCAGAGATTCACAGGCAGCAGCCAGGACTGTTGTCACTCTCCATACTATAAATATACTTATGTATATCAAATGTTATAAGCATGTTTCCAAATATTAAAAAGAATCACGAGTTTAATAAAGACATGATATTTCATGATATGTATGTTTCATCTTTACATATTTTTTACTATTTAGATATTTTCTGCAAGTTTATGATCATTTTTTTTCAGAAAGGTTCCCAGAGTTAAATTAGGAAGACAAAATATGAGTATTCTAAAGTTTCTTGATATATTTTTCCAAATTCCTTTTCAGAGTATTTTTCTTACTGCATACTAAGCACAGATATTTGCATCACTGAGTATAAAATTTTAATATGTTAATTGAGTGAGCAAGTTTAATGATTGCTGTTATATTTTGCATTTCCTTGATTTATCTATTGTAAATTGTCCTCACGTTTCATGCCCTATTAGAGGCTTAGTATTGTTTTCACCAGTCTGTTTGTACTTCTGCTATGTTATGAGTAAACCTCTTTCTGTAATTATTTGTAATTTTTTCAAGTTTACAAAGAGCAAAATTCACTTTTTGTTGTGTGCATTTCTAAGGATTTTGACAAATGCAGAGCATATGTCCACCACCATAGTTCCATACAGAACATTTCCATCACCTGAAAAGTTTCCCCATGCTACCCCTGTATATGGACAACCTCTTTCCTCTCTTTACAACTCCTGGTGCTGAAATCTGTTTTCCTTCTTGTAGTTTCTCCTTTTCCGGAGTATCATATAAATGGCTTTTTTTAATCAGCCAAATGCATTTAAAATTCATACATTTCATTATGTGAATCAGTTGTTGTTGTTAGTTGCCTCATTTCTTTAATCACTGACTAGCTTTCCATTGTATGGATGTATCACATTTTATTTATCCATTTACCAGATAACATGTTTGGGAGATTTCCAATTTGAGAGGATTGTGAATGAAGTTGCTACAAACATTAATGTACAGATTTTTGTGTGAAGATGTTTTCATTTCTCTTGAGTAGATACCTAGGAGTGAGATTATTGGGTCTTATGGTGGCTGTATTAAAAAAAGAAAACTTTATTAAGGTATAATTGATATACAATAAACCAGAAGTATTCAAAGTGCACAATTTGTTTTATCATGTGAATCTCTGAAACCAACACCACAATCAAGATAACGTGAAGCCATCACTGTAATCAAGATAATGAGCATATTCATCACACCCAAATTTTTCTCCCAACTGTTCTCAAACCATCTTTTGTTATCTTTGTTGGAGGGAAGTGATGGCTTCTTTTATCAGTATAATTATTTGAGATTCATCCTAGTTGTTATGGTTATCAATAGTTCATTCCTTTTTATTGCTGAACAGTGTCTCACTGTATGTATCACAGTATTTATCAGTTAACTTGTTGATTGCCATTTGTATTGTGCCAGGCTGATTGTAGCATATTGGGAGTGTGGGGAGATATGGAGTCTCCACTCCCTTTTAGGAGCATGTGGGACATCTGCACAACATCTCCAAGTTCCACGGACCAGATTTTGAAATTTCCTGTACTAGAATATCCCTCTAGTTCTTTCTAGATTTTTTATATTTTAATTTGCTGCCCTCTCTTGGCCTTTGTTTACAATCAGTTAATTAAGTCTAAATGTCCTATCCCTGGAGGGCAGTGGTGGTTCAGTGGTACAATTCTCACTTTCTATGAGGAGACCCAAGTATGATTCTGACCAATACATCTCATGCACAACCACCACTCATATGTCAGTGGAGATTTGCATGTTCTTACGATGTTGAACAGGTTTCAGCAGAGCTAACAGACTGAAATGGGCTAGGAAGAAAAGCCTGGCAATCTACTTCCAAACAACAGCAAATGAAAATCTTATGGATCAGAATAGTCTGATCCAGATGTGCATAGGGTTGCCATGAATCAGGGGCCCACTAGACAGCAACTAACAACAAGCATCCTATTCCTGAAATATTTATTACGTTAATCCCACCTTTGTCTATACCCACCTCATGACTTCAGTAGGCATATACTGGGAACTTCTGTAATAGCCTCCAATTGTACCCACACACCTCTAATTTTTCGCCCTCTAATCAATTACACACACACTGCCAGATACATATTCTACATATTCCTAAAGCATAGCCTCCTGCACTGAAACCGTGAATAGCATTCTATCTTCAGGCAAATTACAAAATCCTAAAGCCTGTGTTTAAGATCCTTCAAAATATGGTCCAGTAAAACTCTCTGTGTCAGTTTGTCATACTGTGGGGGCTTGTGTGTTGCTGTGATTCTGGAAGCTATGCCACCGATATTATCATACCAGCAGGGTCACTCCTGGTGGAGAGGTTTCCGCTGAGCTTCCAGACTAAGACAGACTAAGATGGATCTGGCAGTGAATCAATTAGCCAGTGAAAACCTTATGATTAGCAGCGGAACATTGCCTGATACAGTGCTGGAAGATGAGCCCCCCAGGTTGGAAGGCACTCAAAAGACAACTGGGGAAGAGCTGCCTCCTCAAAGTAGAGTCGACCTTAATGACGTGGATTGAGTCAAGCTTTTGAGATCTTCATTTGCTAACGTGGCAAGACTCAAAATGAGAAAAAACAGCTGCAAACATCAGTTAATAATCAGAACCTGGAATATAAGAATTATGAATCTAAGAAAATTAGAAACCGTCAGAAATGAAATGGAATGCATAAACATCGATATGCTAGACATTAGTGAGCTGAAATGGACTAGTATTGGCTATTTTGATAAAGACAATCATGTGGTTTACAATGCCGGGAATGACAACTTGAAGAGGAATGGTATTGCATTCATTGTCAAAAAGCACATTTCAAGATCTATCCTGAAGTACAATGTTGTCAGTGATAATGATAATATCAATACACCTACAAGGAAGACCAGTTAATACGACTATTATTTAAATTTACATACCAACTACTAAGGCCAAAGATGAAGAAATTAAAGATTTTTACCAACTTCTGCAGTGTGAAATTGATCGAACATGCAGTCAGGATGCATTGATAATTACTGATAATTGGAGTGTGAAAGTAGGAAACAAAGAAGAAGGATCAGTAGTTGGAAAATACGGCCTTGGTGATAGAAATGATGCTGGAGATCACATAAAGAATTTTGCAAGACTAATGATTTCTTCATTGCAAATACCTGTTTTCACCAACATAAACAGCAACTATACACATGGAATACATAGGAATCAAATACACAGATGGAATACACAGGAATCAAATACATCTGTGGAAAGAGATGATGGAAAAGCTCAATATCATCAGTCAGAACAAGGCCAGGGGCCGACTGTGGAACAGACTATCAGTTGCCCGTATGCAAGTTCAAGTTGAAACTGAAGAAAATTAGAACAAGTCCACAAGAGCCAAAGTATGACCTTGAGTATATCCCACCTGAACTTAGAGATCATCTCAAGAATAGATTTGATGTGTTGAACACTAATGACTGAAAGCCAGATGAGTTATGGAATGACATCAAGGACAGCATACATGAAGAAAGCAAGAGATCATTAAAAAGACAGGAAAGAAAAGACCAAAATGGATGTCACAAGAGACTCTGAAACTTGCTCTTGAACATTGAGTAGCTAAAGCAAAAGGAAGAAATGATGAAGTAAAAGAAATGAACAGAAGATTTCAAAGGGTGGCTCGAGTAGACAAAATAAAGTATTATAATGACGTGTGCAAAGAGTTGGAGATAGAAAACCAAAAGGGAAACACACTTGGCATTTCTCAAACTGAAAGAACTGAAGAAAAAATTCAAGCCTCGAGTTGCGATAGTGAGGGATTCTAAGGCGAAAATATTAAACGACATAGGAAACATCAAAACAAGATAGAAGGGAGGACTTCCTGCAACATTGTGTTCTAGGCAAAAGCACCACGCTGTACCTCCACAGCAAAGATCCAAAAAACTAAGCCAAACAGAAAAACAGAAGTCCTGAAACTCTAAGCATCAAATGAACAGATAAAGAACTCAGTCAAGCACCAAATGGAATAAGAAACTGACAGAGAACAGAGAGCTTGAAGACAAACATGCAGAGGTCCCCTATCAGCTAATGCAGCATGGATCCGCCATCTTGGATTCCTATCAGAGACCAGAGATTGGGGGGTATGAGAAAGCAGCTTCACAGAGCTTCCAATAGGAGACAGAAGAACCAGTAACCAGTGATATACACTTTCCCACCCCCCACTTCCTTCACCCCCACTCGGCCTCCTCTGCTTCCCGCGGCCACAGTCTCTTGACCAGGAAGGACAGGTTGCTTGGATTCCACCCACTGAGCTGACTCCCTGAGTGCCCTTTGTTGGCTGCTGGTGTTACTTTTTTCTGCTTCTTTTGATTTCTTCCTTACCCCTCAACACTTCCTCCTCCTTTAGCTCAAATACCTGGCTCAGTGTTCCATCTTTGCTTCTTCCAGAAAGGCTGTGAAACTCCTCTTGAATGTGAAACTGCTTACTGGTCTCTGCTGCCACACTGGGAGGACCTCGGGGATTTTTTTTTTTTTTTATTGTACTTCAGGTGAAGGTTTACAGAAAAAATTGTTTCTCATTAAACAGTCAGTACACATACTGTTTTATGACATTGGTTAACAACCCCATGAGATGTCAACCCTCTCCCTTCTTGACCTTTTTTTTTTTTTTTTGGTGAAAATATACATAGCCAAAGATACACCATTTCAAAAATTTCTACATGCACAGTTCACTGACTTCGATTACGTTCTTCCACTTGTGCTACTATTCTCACTTTAGATGAAGGTCTACAGAAGAAAATAGTCTCTCATTAAACACTACACACGTTGCCCTATGACAATGATTAACAAACCCACTACATGTCAACACTGTCCTTACTCAACCTTGGGTTCCCTATCACCAGCTTTCCTGTCCCCTTCTGCCTTCTAGTCCTTGTCCCTGGACTGCTGTGCCTCATTAGTCCCATTTTGTTTTATGGGGCTGTCCAATCCTCTGCTGAACGGTGAACCTGGGAAACGACTTCACCACTGAGCTAAAAGGGTGTCTGGGGGCCGTAATCTCGGGGTTTCTTCAGTCTCAGGCCAGTAAATCTGGGCTTTTTTGTGTGTGTTAGAATTTTGTTCTACATCCTTCTCCAGCTCCATCCAGAATCCTCTGTTGTGATCCTGGTCAGAGCAGTCAGTGGTGGTAGCTGGACACCATCTAGCTGTACTGGACTCAGTCTGGTGGAGGCTTTGGTAGCTGTGGTCCATTAGTCCTTTGGACTAATCTTTTCCTTGTATCCTTTTCATTCTCCCTTCCTCCCGAAGGGGTGAGACTAGTGGAGTATCTTAGATGCCTGCTCACATGATTTTACGACCCCAGACACTACTTAGCAAGGTAGAATGTAGACATTGCCTTTATAAACTGTGTTATGCCAGTTGAGCTAGATGTTCCCTGAGACCATGGTCCTCACAGCCCTCTGCCCAGCTATTCAGTCCCTCAGGGAGTTTGGATGTGTCTAGGGAGCTTCCATGACCTTTCCTTGTACAAGTTGTGCTGGTTTCTCCAGTATTGTGTACTGTCTCACCCTTCACCCAATATACCACCTATCTATTGCCTATTTAGTATTTCCCCCCCACGCCTCCCATCCCTCATAACCAACAAAGATTGTTGCGCTCAAGGATCCATCTGCGTGTCTGTGGAGGCTGAGGGAGTAGGCCCCAAGCCACAAAGAACTGCCCAGCCAGAACAGGCTCCCAACTCAAGAAAAGAAAAAGAAAACAAAAACTGCAAAACAAAGAAACAAAAAAGTCCCGGGATCCCACCAGCGGAAGCAGTTCCACACTTGAACGGAGCTCTGCAGCCCCTTAGAAAGAAGCAAAGATGGCGCCCGGAGCCAGGTATTTGAACGAAATGAGGGGGAGGTGGTGAGAGGTAAAGAAGAAATCAAAAGAAGTGGAGAAAAACAACACCAGCAGCCAACAGATGCCACTCAGGGAGTCATCCAGTGCGAACAGGTGGAATCCAAGCAGCCGGTGCTTTCCGGCCAACAGACTGTGGCCACGGGAAGCAGAGGAGGCCGAGTGAGGGTGAAGAAGGGTGGGGGGTGGGAAAGCGCATATCACCAGTTACTGGTTGTTCTGTCCCCTGCTGGAAGCTCTGGGAAGCTGCTTTCTCGTACCCCCTATTTGCTCGTCTCTGATAGGAGTTCAAGATGGCGGTTCTGCACTGCGTTAGCAGATAGGGGACCTGTACATGAAACTCTCCTTGATCTCCATTCTCTCCCAGTTTCTCACTCCATTTGGTGCTTGGCTGAGTTCTTTATCCCTTCATTTGGTGTTTTAGAGTTTCAGGATTGCAGTTTTCTCTGGCTTAGTTTTTTGGATCTTAGCTGTGGAGGGATGGCATGGTGCTTCTGCCTAGAGCGCCATGTTGCCGGAATTCTGTGTTTGTTTCTTTTGAATTTTTCTTTGTTTTCTTTTCCTCTTCTTGAATTGGGAGCCCATTCTAGCCAGGCAGAATAAATTCACAACTAGAAATTATACGAAAACAACAATTAGAAATCCAAAAGATAAACAACAAGATTGGGACCTACCCCCTCAGCTTGTGCAGATGCCCAGAGGGATCCCTGAGGGCATTTCTTTTCTCGTGTTTTTTTTTCAGTTTATTTGGGAGTTTTTCTTGTTTTTTTTTAAATTTGATTTGTTTTCCCTTTTTGTCTTTCTTCATTACTCAGTTTCTTGTGTCTCTATACCTTCCTTCTCTTTCTGTCCCCTGCACACCTGGCACTGAGTGACACCTCTACACCTTCTAGCCAGGCTGTACTTCAACACTTGGGAACAACTTCCCCAGACCTTGTAGCCGCACCAGTGGGATCCCAGGGAGCTTTGCTTTTCTTGTTTCTTTCTATATTTAATTTATTCATTTTTTTCTTTTCTTTTTTTTCTTATTCTTACCCTTTTGGTTTTTCTCCATTTCATAGTCTCTCCTGTCTCCACTCCAATGGCAAGCTCCCCTAGCACTCTTTTAGTTGGCATGTTTTTGGCTCCTGTTCCACTCTCCCACCTCCCCTACCCATCTTAGCTACACACATCACAACCCACCCCCCCTCCATTCTGCCTACCTGCACCATGCGCTCAACGTCATACCACCAAGCTGCACAGGCACGGCCTACCAGAATTTCCTCTGCACTGATTACTGACCTGCCCCAGTGGCTGTAGTAAGTGCCACAAACAACCCATCCCAGCAACTCCTCTTCAACTAGACCTGCCCTCTTGTACCATATCTGAGCGATTGAACCTGCCAACTGGAGAAGGAGGTGAAAAGTGTGCCCACAGATGGGTGAACAACAAAGAACAAACAGCCTGCCTGCTCAGACACAGCCAAATTTAAAAAAAAGGACGAAACAAACCTACAATCAATAAATGAGAAAAATGATTACTGAATGTCCCGAAGACAGCAGACAATATCAAAACATTTACAAAAACAGGACAGGATGGTCCCAGTGGGCATCCAAAATAAAACACCAGATGACTTACCAGTAGGAAAAAAGGCACTATAACTACCTGATAGGGAACTCAAATCTCTAATACTCAGAATTATCAAAGAGCTGAAGCAAAAAGCAGACAAAAATGAGGAAAAAATAGACAAATTCATGGAAAAGGCAGACAAATTCATGGAAAATACAGACCAAAAAATGGAAGAATTCAGGAAAATAATGCAGGAAAGAAAATACCAAAATACATTCATAACTAGAAATTATACAAAAACAATCAGAAATCCATAAGATAACAAGATTTCAGAAATGGACAGTGTCATAGAAGGGCTGAAGAGCAGATTTAAAATGGTGGAAGACAGGATCAGTGGAATTGAAGGTAAACACTTGGATAAAACTCTGTTGGAGGAAATTTCAGAAACAAGAACAAAGAAAAGTGAAGAGACCCTGAGAATTATGTGGGATACAATCAAAAGCAAAAATTTGGGAGTGATCGGAGTTCCAAAAGAAGAGGAGAAAACAAAAAACACAGAGAGGATCATTGAAGAACTGCTGACAGAAAATTTCCCAAATATCATGAAAGATGAAAAGCTGGCCATCAAAGAAGCTCAGAGTACTCCATATGGGATAGACCCCAAAAGAAAACCATCAAGGCATATAATCACATTCTCAAAAACCGAAGACAAACAACGAATCCTGAGAGCAGCTCAAGAAAAACAAGAAGTTATATACAGAGGAGAAACAATAAGACTAAGCACAGATTATCTGGCAGAAAACATGCAGACAAGAAGACAATGGGATGACATATTTATATATATGAAAGAAAAAGATGGTCAGCCAAGGATAATATATACTGCAAAACTCTCATTCAGATATGGTGGTGAAATTAGGACATTTCTAGATAAATAGAAATTACGGGAATATGTAGAAACAAAACCAAAATTACAAGAATTATTAAAGGGAGTCCTTCGATCAGAGAACAAACAACTTCAGCTCACAGTCTGAGTCTAGGATGCAGGATCCAGCCAGATACCAATCTAGGAAATGAACTCTCAAGGACTGTCCAAAACCAAAAGAAATACAAAAGGGAATCAGAGCAGTTAATCTGTAAATGGCAACAACATCAGAACACTAAAGAGGGAATAAACGGTGTAGGTATAGAACCTTCTAATGGAGAGGAAGGCAAGGCGATACCAAGTAAAAATAGACTGTTTCAAACTTAGAAAGATAAGGGTAAATTTCATGGTAACCACAGAAATGTTAACAAGCCTACTCATCAAAATAAAGAGGAAAAACATAAAGTCTCAGTTAAAAGAAAACTTACAGAAACAAAAGAAATAAAAAAAAATCCACAAAAACAAGGAATTCAGCACAGGAGTTTAGGAAGAACAAAGAAAACATCAGCACCAGAAAAAAACCCACCAAATGACAGCAATAAACTCACACCTATCAATAATTACACTGAATGTAAATGGCTCCAGTGCACCCATAAAGAGACAAGAGAGTGACAGAATGGATTAAAAAAACAGGGTACATCAATATGCTGTCTACAAGAGACACACCTTAGAAACGAAGGTTAAATTTATTAAAAATCGAAGTTTGGAAAAAAATATTAAGCAAACAACTACCAAAAAAGAGCAGGAGTGGCAATACAAATCTCAGATAAAATAGACTTTAAAACAAAATCCACCATAAAAGACAAAGAAGGACTGTCATGGATTGAATTGTCTCCCCCAAAAGTGTGTAGCAACTTTGCTAGGTCGTGATTCCTAGTATTGTATGATTGTGTTATCTGATGTGATTTCTTTATGTGTTGTAAATGCTATCACTGTGATGAGGTTATACTGATGAGGCTGACAAGATCAGTGCTTAATGAAATCTCTTTTGAGATATAAAAGAGAGAAGCGAGCAGAGACATATGGGATCCTCATACCACCAAGAAAGCAGTGCTGGGAGCAGAGCGCGTCCTTTGGACCTGAGGTTCCTGTGCAGAGAAGCTACCAGACCAAAGGAAGACTGAAGACATGGACTTTCCTCCAGAGAAAATGGAGAAGCATTCCCCTGGAGCTGATGCCCTGAATTTGGACTTGTAGCCTACTGGACAGTGAGATAATATTTTTTTCTTTGTAAAGCCATCCACTTGTGGTATTTCTGTTGGAGCAGCACTAGATGACTAAGAGAAGGACACTATATAATGATTAAGGGGATGATCCAACATGAAGACATAACCATAATAAACATCTATGCACCCAATGACAGTCCTCTAAAATACATAAACTTTAACAGCACTGAAAAGTGAAATTGACGGATCCACAATAATAGTAGGAGACTTCCACACACCACTCTCAGTAAAGGACAGATATTCTAAAATGAAACTCAGCAAAGATACAGAACACCTAAAGGGCACAATCAGCCAACTTGACCTGATAGAGATATATGGAACACCATCCAACAGCTGCAAAGTACACATTCTTTTCCAATGCACGTGGAACGTTCTCCAGAATAGACCACATCTTAGGCCACAGAGCAATCCTCAACAACTCCAAAAAGATGAGATAATACAAAGTATCTGACCACAATGCCATCAACGTAGAAATTAACAACAGAAAGAACAAGGAAAAATCATCAATTACATGGAAACTGAATAACACCCTGCTTACAGACCACTGGGTAATACAAGAAATCAGAGATGGAATAAAAAAATACCTAAAATCAAACAAGAATGAAAAAAACATCATTCCATAACCTTTCAGACACAGCAAAGGCAGTCTTCAGAGGACAATTTATAGTAATAGATGCACACATCAACAAATAAGAAAGGGGCAAAATCAAAACATTAACTACACAACTCAAACAAATAGAAAGAGAACAGAAAAAAAAGCCCACAGCGACCAGAAGAAAGGACATAATAAAGATCAGAGCAGAAATAAATGAAATAGAGAATAGAAAACCAATAGAAAGAATCAACAAAACAAAAAGTTGGTTCTTTGAAAGAATCAACGAAATCGACAAACCACTGGCCAGATGGACAAAAACTGGAGAGGACGCAAATAACCAAAATAAGAAATGAAATGGGCGACATTACAACAGACCCAACTGAAATAAAAAGGATCACAACAGAATATTATGAAAAACTATACTCCAGCAAATTTGAAAACCTAAAGGAAATGGATAAACTTCTAGAAATTCACTACCTAGCCAAACTACAACAAAGTGATGTTGAAAATCTGAACAGACCCATAACAAGAGAAGAGATTGAAAAGGTAATTAAAAAAAACAGTATCAACAGAAAAAAAGCCCTGGCCCAGATGGCTTCACTGGAGAATTCTACAAAAAATTCAGAGAAGAGCTTGTACCAGTACTACTCAAAGTATTTCAGAACATAGAAAAGGAAGCAACACTTCCAAATTCATTCTATGAAGCCAGCATAAGCCTGATACTAAAACGAGGGAAAGACACCACCAAAAAAAAAAAAAAAAAATTACAGACCAATATCTCTCATGAATATAGATGCAAAAATTTGAACAAAATTCTAGCCAATAGAATTCAGCATCATATAAAAGAAAATAATACACCACAACCAAGTAAGATTCATACCAGGTATGCAAGGATGTTTCAATATTAGAAAATCAATCAACGTAATCCACCACATAAAAAAGGAAAGAATCACATGATCATCTCAATTGACACAGAAAAGGCATTGGACAAAGTCCAACACCCATTCCTGATAAAAACTGTCAATAAAATGGGTATGGAATGGAAATTTTTCAACATAATAAAGGGCATCTATGAAAAACCAACAGCCACCATCATTCTTAATGGAGAGAGGGTGAAAACATTCCCCTTGAGGACAGGAACAAGACAAGAATGCCCTTTATCACGACTCCTATTTAACATTGTGCTGGAAGTTCTAGTTAGAGCATTAAGGCAAGAAAAAGAAATCAAGGGCATCCAAATTGGTAATGAAGAAGTTAAATTGTCACTGTTTGC
>NW_004443971.1:437268-460899 GCF_000243295.1 Trichechus manatus latirostris
AGCAAAACGATGGAAACAACCTAGATGCCCATCAACAGATGAATGGATAAACAAACTATGGTACATACACACAACAGAGTACTACACAACAATAAAGAACAATGACGAATCTGTGAAGCATCTCATAACATAGATGAAACTGGAAGACATCATGCTGAGTAAAATAAGCCAATCACAAAAGGACAAATATCGAATGAAACCACTACTGTAAAAACTCATGGAAAAGGTTACACACAAAAAGTAACAATCTTTGTTCGTTACGAGGGATGGGAGGCATGGGGGGAACACTAAATAGAAAATAGATAAGTGGTATCTTTGGTGAAGGGTGAGACGGTACACAGTACTGGGGAAGCCGGCGCAACTTGTATAAGGAAAGGTCATGGAAGCTCCCTAGACACATCCAAACTCCCTGAGGGACTGAATTGCTGGGCCGAGAGCTGTGGCGACCATGGTCTCAGGGAACGTCTAGCTCAATTGGCATAACACGGTTTATAAAGACAATGTTCTACATTCTACCTTGGTGAGTAGCATCTGGGGTCTTGGAAGCCTGTGAACAGTCCTCTAGGGTACTCCACTGGTCTCATCCCTTTGGGAGCAAGGGAGAATGAAGGGAACAGGATACAATGAAAAGATTAGTCCAAAGGACTAATGGACCACAGCTACCAAGGCCTCCATCATACTGAGTCCAGTACAGCTAGATGGTGCCTGGCTACCACCGCTGACTGCTTTGACCGGGATCACAACAGAGGGTTCTGGACAGAGCTGGAGAAGGATGTAAAACAAAATTCTAACACACAAAAAAAGACCAGATTTACTGGCCTGAAACGGGCTGTAGTAACCCCGAGAGTATGACCCCAGGACACCCTTTTAGCTCAGTGGTGAAGTCACTCCCAAGGTTCACCACTCACCCGGGGATTTGACTGCCCCATAAAACAAAATGGGACTAATGAGGCACGGCAGTCCAGGGACAAGGACTAGAAGGCAGAAGAGGACAGGAAAGCTGGTGATAGGGAACCCAAGTTTGAGTAAGGACAATGTTGACATGTAGTGGGGTTGTTAACCATTGTCATAGGGCAACATGTGTACCATTTAATGAGAAACTATTTTGTTCTGTAAACCTTCATCTAAAGTGAGAATAGCAGCATAAGCAGAAGAACGTAATTGATGTCACTGAACTGTGCATTTAGAAATTTTTGAAATGGTGTATCTTTGGCTATGTATATTTTCACCAAAAACAAAAAGGTCGAGAAGGAGAGGGTTGACATGTCATGGGGTTGTTAAACAATGTTATAAAACAATATGTGTACTGACTGTTTAATGAGAAACTATTTGTTCTGTAAACCTTCACCTAAAATACAATAAAAGAAGCCGATGGAAGGAATACACAGAGTCATTATACCAAAAAGACCTGGTTAATGTAAAACTGTTTCAAGAGGTAGCATATGATCAGGAATTGATGGTACTGAAGGAAGAAGTCCAAGCTGCACTGAGGTCATTGGCAAAAAACAAGTCTCCAGGAATTAATGTAGTATCAATTGGGATGTTTCAATAAATGGATGCAGCACTGAAAGTACTCAGTCATCTATGCTAAGAAATTTGAAGACAGCTGTCTGGCCAACCAACTGGAAGAGATCTATATTCATGCCTCTTCCCAAGAAAGGTGATCCAACCAAATGCAGAAATTATCAAACAATATCATTAATATCACATGCAAGGAAAATTTTGCTGAAGGTCATTCAAAAGCTACTGCAGCAGTATATTGACAGGAAACTGCCAGAAATTCATGCCGGATTCAGAAGAGGATGTGGAACCAGGGATATCATTGCTGATGTCAGATGGATCCTGGCTGAAAGCAGAGAATACCAGAAAGATGTTTACCTGTATTTTATTGACTATGCTAAGACATTTGTGTGGATCATAACAAATTATGGATAACGTTGTGAAGAATGGGAATGTGAGAACATTTAATTGTACTCATGAGGAACCTGTACATAGATCAAGAGGCAGTTGTTTGAATAGAACGAGGGAATACTGCATGGTTTAAAGTTAGGAAAGCTGTGCATCAGGGTTGCATCCTTTCATCATACCTATTCAATCTGTATGCTGAGCAAATAATCCGAGAAACTGGACTATATGAAGAAGAACAGGGCATCAGGATTGGAGGAAGATTCATTAACAACCTGCATTATGCAGATGACACAACCTTGCTTGCTGAAAGTGAAGGGGACTTGAAGCACTTACTGATGAAGCTCAAAGACCACATCCTTCAGTATTGATTACACCTCAACATAAAGTAAACAAAAATCCTCACAACTGGACCGGTAAGCAATATCATGATAAAAGGAGAAAAGATTGAAGTTGTCAAAGATTTCATTTTACTTGGATCCACAATCAACACCCATGGAAGTAGCAGTCAAGAAATCAAAAGACCCATTCATTGCATTGGGCAAATCTGCTGCAAAAGACCTCTTTAAAGTGTTGAAAAGCAAAGATGTCGCCTTGAAGATTAAGGTGCGCCTGACCCAAACCATGGTATTTTCATTAGCATCATATGCATGTGGAAAGTTGGACAATGAATAAGGAAGACCGAAGAAGAATTGACGCCTTTGAATTGTGGTGTTGCTGAAGAATTTTGAATATACCATGGACTGCCATAGAACGAACAAATCTGTCTTGGAAGAAGTACAACAAGGATGCTCCTTAGAAGCAAAGATGGTGAGACTACGTCTTACATACTTTGGACATATTGTCAGGAGGGTCCAGTCCCTGGAGAAGGACATCATGGTTGGTAAAGTACAGGGTTAGCGAAAAAAAGGAAGACCCTCAACGAGATGGATTGACACAGTGGCTGCAACAATGGGCTCAAGCATAACAATGACTGTGAGCATGGGGCAGAACCCGGCAGTGTTTCATTCTGTGGTGCATAGGGTCGCTGTGAGTTGGAACTGACTGGACGGCACCTAACAACAACAACAACAAAACTCTCTCTTGTGTGCATTTTTAAAACTCTCTGCTCTAGCCAAGCTGCAGCAGTGGTTCTTGGGTCACTTCCACTTTTCTTCACTCACTTTTCTTTTTTGTGGTTTGCATACACTGTGTAATCTTCCTTCACTCACTATCCCTGCCTTTCAAAACTTTATATCTTATTTAAAGCCCTTCACAAATAATACACTTTTGTCATTTTCCTTGTCCTTCATATTTATCTTCTTCTCTATCCTTCTACTTCTTCGTACTTCTTTGTTTCCAGCAAAATATAATCTCTCCCAATGTTGAATATGCATGCAGTTTTGTTTATCCTTCTCTTATAATATGTATACTATTTTATTTGTATTATTTTTAAGTATTTATTTTCTTTAATTGCCCCATTCCAAATTGCAAACAACTTGCAGATAAGTACTTTGCTTTACTCATTCTTGAATTGCTATTCTGTGGTTTTAGATGTAGTAGATACCCAATTTTTTAAAAAATTATTGAGTTAGATTTAATTGAAGGATACAGAAAAATAAGACATTTTATTTTGCCCAAGTGGTTTATAGTTTTGCTACATTTCAGTATTTTGCTATGTCTGTTATTATAGCAGCAGTCCTTGGGTGGTACAAATGATTAATGCACTCGGCTGCTGACTGAAAGATTGGAGGTTCGAGTCCACACAGTGGTGCTTCAGAAGAAAGACGTGGTGATCGATCTACTTCTGAAAAATAAGCCATTGAAAACCCAATGAAGCACAGTTGTACTCTGACGCACACAGGGTTGCCATGAGTCGGAGTTGATTTGATGATAACTGGAACTGGATTATTACAGCAAATAGAATGTGGCTTGAAACAGTACTTATTTTACAGAGCCTACAGAGAGAATAAAAGTTACTTTATGAGAATCTAATGATAACTCTAAAAAATACTCAGAAATCTTGCCTGTGAATAAATATTCATAAGAAATGAATGCCACACTAGTAACAAGAGGCTAAAGATAGGTCGGGAGCATGATTCTTAGAAGTGTGAATCCCTAGGTAGAAATAATACTTGCTAGTCTGTGATATAAAAGGACTTGTTAGCAAAGGTCCCACTGGGACAAAATTATCCTTCAATGACAAATACATTTTCATCCCCACCTCCTCTTAAATAAAGCATGTGAAGTACAAGTGAGGCAAACTGCAAGCTGTTTGAGAAGATCGCATTTCTAATGTCATGATAGCTCAGGTTATTCCAGTGGAACTTCTGAAATAAAAAGAGTTGACAGATTCCAACTCTCTTAGTAAGTCTATATCACAACCCTGGAATGATTCATGTTAAGTTTTCATACTTCTGTCACTTCAAATAGCTCTTTGTAGACAAATTATTTTCATATACTTTTCTATTTCTTTTAATTCTGTCAGTGAGATTGAATTTGTCTCACCATGTCTGAACTCCCTCTTAATGTCCTGAGATATGCTAATTCTTTATATGCCACTCAACCTCATACCTGCAAAAGTGCATCTTCCTCTTCTGCAGACTCAGCCACTGTGTTCTCTGAGCTTATTGTCCAGTTACACAGCACATAATGTGGTTCTACTGTGAATGGCCAGTGTGTTCGCTTAAATTTCTTTTTTACACACATATGGACAGACATTTCTTTAGTTGTTGCATCGATCTCCATGCACGTAATTAGGCAAACGTACCATTTTAGAACGCTTAGACTACAATTTATATAATGAAAAATCTAGCTTTGTCACTTTTTTGGTCATATGATTAGGTCATTAGCTTAACTTACTGAAATTCTGTAATACAAGAATAAAACTATACTTGAAGGGTTATTGTGAGCATTCTAGATTATATATATGCATATGTATGAATTTTTGTATGGTACATATGTATTATCTATAAGTATAATTCTGTATATATGTATGTATACTTCTGTATATATTTATATTTCTATATATATATACTTCTGTATATTTGTGTATATATTGAAATATATATATCAATAGTCTTATAAAATGCTTTGTAGAATTCCTAGCACATAATGTGTATACAAGAAATGGTAGCTATTAATATCTCATCCAAAACTCTAGAAATAAATATAATGATCCAATTATAATTTATATTTAATAGCTTCTAGATTTTTACAGACATTTTCTTTCAGGTGCCATTCTTGGAGCCCTGGTGGCACAGTGGTTAAGTGCTCAGCTGCTAACAAAAAGGTCAGCAGTTCGAACCCACCAGTTGCTCCCTGGAAATGTTATGGGACAGTTCTATTCTGCCCTATAGGGTTGCTATGAGTTGGAAGCGACCCAGTGGCAACAGTTTTTGGTTTGATGCCATTCTTAGTTTATAGTTAATTACAGAGATTATTTCAGGCTCCATACTTTCAAAGTTATTTTTGCACTGGCTTCAGTGCCTCAGCTAGTTGGTAAATGAAGTATCCACAATTTAGTTCTCAGAAAGAGCCAATACGAAGTCAACCTCTTTTATTTTATTGAGATAAGTTCCAGAGTCTATCTTCTCTTTTGCACATGCCTTTCGGCTTGCCTCTTGTGAAGATTTTTTTTTCCCTTTAGGGGTTTGTTTACTTTTTGTTCCTTTGGCTTCTATAATGATTTTGGGCCAGAAGCACACACCCGTGTGATTTTCCATAATATTCCTATTAAGTTCAAAAGATGTAGAGTATACAGAATTACTCAAAATTAAGTAGTCAATGAGAGAGATTTGGATTCAGATTTGATTTCTGGTTCCTAGGTCTGTACCCTCAGCACATGTGTCTGCCTTAGAACTTATAGTACCAAGTGACTTCTGCTTATATTAAAATACTCTGTTGTTTCTTATTATTTATGAAATTTCACCCAAATTCATGTCATGCAGTAAGTTTTTTCATATTCAAAGCTATCCATTTAAAACTGATTCATAAGTAAACAGCTCTAAGTAATACTGCCTTCTGATTTTCAATATCGGTTTCTATTTTATGCTATTCATCAGCTATAAATAAGAGGAATATGCTGATGAATGTTAAGAAAAATGATTCAAATGGAGATTTTATCATAGTGCCTGGAGGACTTTATCAATGCTTAGTAAATTAGTATAATTACGAAGGAGAAATACAATCAGTCTGAAGATGCCCTTCCTTCCTTCCTCCCTCCCTCCCTCCTCCCTCCCTCCTTTACTTCTATCCTTACTTCCTGCATTCCTTTCTTTTTAAAAATCAGTTGTTCTTTAGCATAGTCAGGGTTTCAAGATAATAGAATGAGAGTTGACTTTTTAGAAATTTTTCATGTTTTGAGGTTCCAAATATCCAATTAATTACTTATGACTCACTCTGTGACTTGGCTTCTTTTGTCTGTAAAGAAGGAAGGCACCCTAGGGGCACAGTAGTTAAGTGCTTGGCTGTTAACCAAAAAGTCAATGGTTTGAACACAACAGCTGCTCTAGAGGGAAAGATGTAGCAGTCAGCTTCCTCAAACCTTCTGGGGCAGTTCTGCTCTGTCCTACAGGGTCCCTATGAGTCAGAATGGACTCAGTGGGAATTTTTTTAATAAACAAGGACAGTATGATAATGTAACAATTTGTATGTCAGCAATCATTTTTCTGCCTACTAAAACTGTGTTGTATTCATTCATACATGGATATAATCATTCATATTATTATTAATCTATTCATTAATTTGGTAACTATTTTTTGAGCTTTTATAAGCAGGCTGTTTGTGAGGCACAGGCTTGACTGTGGTGAGAACAAAGTTTGGTTGCATTGCTTGTAGAGTTTAGAATCAAATTCAATCACCTGACAGGTTATAACTTTAGCTTCCTTATTTTAAAATAAATAGCAACTAAATGCGTAATAAAACAAATTTTCATACATTTTTACTTTGAGTTAATTGGGTTTTGGTCCTCTCCTGGTTAATAAACAAGAATGTCTTAGACTTTTCTCTGATTGATGGAACCTCTGGTATTATATCTTTCTCTGGTGACTCCTTGTGGTAAGGCTTGGTTTATTTTAGGAGATCAAAGTTAAAGATAATACATGGCCAATTACAAGGGACAGACAAGAGAGATTAGTCTGTTTATGAAGCTCCTTAGCCTGCCGCTGGGCAAAAGTACCAGCTAGTGAAATAGTTGGAAATTTTGTAATGTGATTTCAGAGGCATGCTGAAAAGCTGATTCCTTCCTCTCCTTCAACTCTTCACTGGTACTTGTAATTTCTATGAGGGAATTTTATCTCCTTTAGCATAAGGCTTTGATTACCATAGAAATGGCATCATTCATAACTACTGCCACCCAACACCAGCGCTCCCAGTTGTCTCCTAAAGGTGGCATTTGAAGATGTGACTTCTCAAACTTGCACTGTTAAGAACTCAATATAATTGTTCCCATAGTCACCGTTGTTTTAAAAGTTTTGTTTGAAAATGGAATTTATTACTTTATAAGCTTTTTCACTATTTTTTTAAATAATGAAAATACATTTTTGGGCAAAGACTTTTTAAGCTGGACAACAAAGGCAGAAACCATTTGGGAAAATAATGGATCTAAATTTCTTAAAATATTTTAAATAATTGTATAGAAAATTTGACAAAAATAAAAGGAAAAGAGTAAACTAAAAAATTTATGGACTGTCTGCAAAAAAGGATTATACCTTAATAAGTGTCTTTATATGTAAATAATAAGAAGATGGAAGACTCAATAGAAAAATAGTCAAAGGACAGGGATAGGCTATTGAGGAGAAAAAAATACAAATGGCCAATTCATTAATGAATAAATGGCCAACTCCATTAATAATCACTAAATGCACTGAAATATCAGTCAGATGCACTTTCATATAGCAAATAAGTAAGAATAAAACTGTGACAGACTGTCTTGCCAAAAAAGGGAGAGGTGAAGAATGGGCATTCTCATACATCAATTCTGTGTGAAGAGTTGTGGTATAATGAACAGAAAGTTTCTAAAGTGTGTAATTATAGTGACATATGTTAAATAAATAATTATGTATGTCCATAAAGTTTTAGCTAAAAATATGGTTATCGTATAATAATAATAGGGAAAATTGAAAACATCCATATAATAAACAAATATACATTTTTAAAGTTGACATGAAAGTACTCTATTAACATGGAAATATATTTATGATAATTATTTAGTGGTATGTTACAAAACAATATGTGCTATACATATTAAAAAAAAACCAAACCCATTGCCATCCAGTTGATTCCCACTCATAGTGACCCTACAGGACAGATTAGAACTGCCCCATAGGGTTTCTAAGGAGCACCTGGTGGATTCAAACTGCCGACCTTTTGGTTAGCAGCCCTTGCTCTTAACCACTACGCCACCAGGGTTTTTATATATAGTGATATATATATATCTCTTAACCACTAAGCCACCAGAGTTTCTATATATACTGATATATATATATATACATATATATGTATTTAACTAGAACATATACGGTAATAACTGTATATTATAGTTATTGTCCATGTATGTTCTAATTGAAGACAATTTTTAATTTTCTCAAATTACTTTTTTGATCTTTCTAAATTAAAAAAAGAAACTTATCAATTCCAAAAAGCCTTAATTTTTTAATCTAATGAAAAAGATATCCATGTTGTTGTGTGCCCTCGAGCTGATTCCAACTCATAGCTACCCTATAGGACAGAGTAAAATGGCCCCATAGGATTTCCTATTCTGTAATCTTTACTGAAGCAGATCACCAGGTCTTTTCTTCTTCTGAACAGCTGGTGGGTGAATTTGAACTGCCAACCTTTCAGTCAGCAGCTGAGTATTAACCACTGCACCAACAGGACTCCTTGATTAAAAAGACAATACATGCTCATTGCAGAAAAACAGATACCTCAGGAAATACAGAAATGTATACAGAATAAAATAATTCTCACCAGAGATAACCACTGTTAACACTGGCATAGACCTGTAAAGGGTTTTCTGTGTGTATGTACACTGTTGCTACAGGAAAAAGAGATCTCTACATAGGTGATTTTAGCAAATGAGTTTCAGACCCTTTTATTATTTTTCTTTGATTCCAGGTAAAGAAACAGAGTTTTGAACAGTTAAGAATGTTTACTTTGTGTAACTGCAGGTTTCATTAGCTGTCTGAAGAAAGGGGCCTGATGACCTTGGAATCCTAAAATGGAACAGATACAAGGAGAGTAATTAACTGATTTTTGGTGAACAAAGGAAAGTAGAGACAGAAGGAACTAAAGATAGACTTTACCATGTTGACTGTTTTGACCAAGGTGGGAAAGCATCTTTGTTGTTGTTAGCTGCTGTTGAGTCAATTTCGACTCATGGTGACCTTGTGGGCAGAGTAGAACTGATTTATGGGGTTTTCAAGGCTGTGATGGTTTGGAAACAGATCATCAGGCCTGTCTTCTGAGGAGCCTCTGGGTGGGTTCAAACTGCCAACCTTCTAGGCTAGTGGTCAAGCGCTTAACTGTTTGCATCACCCAGGGAACCTAGGGAAAGCACTTCACTGCTCTATAAAGACTTCCTGTTCTCCAGAAACAGAGGGCTGCATGAAGTGACTTAACTCTCTCCCACATCAGGCCAGGCTTTTTGAAATTTCTCTCCAGAAAATGAGTCACCTCCATTTCTCGATCAATAGAATCCGAAGTAGAAGTGCACATAAATATTCTAGTAGGTGAGCTGCTTGAATGTGAGAAAAAGATTAGTAGTTCCCTTGATATTTCTGAAACATTCTTTCTTAAACTTCAATTATATTTTATATTGTATGTAATATTTTAGTGTATATGTATATAATTTACAGGTAAATGAATATACGTGGTTATAGCCTTTTGCTGTTAGAGAGGTGCAATGAAAATAATTTGGAGACCACATTTCTAACGGCAAGATCCCTCTGTTGTTGCATCGAGGTATATTTTATTCTTGCATCCTGCCTAGTTTCTTCCTAATTTTCTTAGTAAATTAATTTTCATACTAAGTTAAAACTTAAAAATTTACTAAAATAGAATGGTTTTTATTTCTCAGATTAAAAAAAAATCTGAGGTTCTTAAGGAACAGTTTTTTTCTAGCGTTTTCTCCAAAGTACGTAGAGATAATCAGCTTGTAAAATACAAACACTTCTCTATTAACTGATATTAAACTAAAAAATACATTTAGATCTACAGATATCATTGGACACAATCTATGTGCAATGTGCTCTAAAAAACAAACAAAAAAAAGGAAAAAAAATATGATCTGTTTCCTTCAGAATCATATATTGTGTTTATGTAAATTATAAACAAGACAGGTTGATCATATTAACAAATATGACTTTTTCGTACTTCATACTGAAGATCACATATTAAATTCACTCAAATTCAGGCAGAGCCATTGGGTGAAGAAGAGCTATCACGACTTTACAAATAGTCTAAATTAAAAATGTCTAATAAAAAGATGAAAATATATTAATCATGATATTAACTCAAATATTAACATACTTGAATATAAATAGATGCCACTAAAGGGCATGAAATATCTTGTTCTGTTAAGTAGGATGAGTAAATTCTTTGATATTTTGTCTCCCATATTAATTTGCACATAGAATTACTTTCATCATAGATGGAAAAAAGGTGCAGTACCTAATATCTATGGGCCAGGCACTATTCTAAATACTTCACCTTTTATAACTCTTAATTCTTACAACAATTCTATGAGGCATATATCATTATTTGTCTGATTTACAGATGGAAAAACTGAGACACAGAGAACTTAATGAACGTGTCCAAGGTCGTACTGCTAGGATTTCAAGAGATAGAATTTGAAACCTATCAGTTTGACTCCAGAGCTTCATTGTCGTATTTACTAGGAATTTTAAAGTCGTGGTGGTGAGGTGTAAAAATTGTATTTTTAGAATACAGCTGTCATGCTGGGATGCAGAGATGAAAGCCAAGCAGACACAGTCACTACAAAAGACATGATTGCAGACAATGTGTATTTACCTGCTTAGGAGGATCTAAAGGACAGCTGGTGGCACAATGGTTAAGCGCTCAGCTGCTAATTGAAAGGGTGGCAGTTCAGACCCACCAGTGGTTCCATGGGAGAAAAGATCTGGCAGTCTACTCCCATAAAGATTACAGCCTAGGAAACCCTATGGGGAGCTCTTCTCTGTCCTACAGAGTTCACTGAGTCAGAATCTACAACGGCACACAACAGCAACATGAGGGCCTAAAGTACATAAGTAAATAGAGTGAGATTTGATGTCAGGCTTGGCTTTGCTCGCTTACTCCCACAACCCTATGATATCTCCATTTCTGTTTCACTTTAGAGGAAATTTTCTGATCAGATCTCAGAAACTTGAAATCATGGACCAAGGAAGTAACTCAAGAGTGACTGAATTTGTGTCGCACCATCTTTCAGGTCCTCGAGAGCCACAACTTTTCTATTTTGCATTTTTCACACTTTTCTCCTCATCCATTGAGCTGGGAAACCTCCTCATTGTGCTCACAGTCCTCTCTGAACCTGCGCTACACACACCCATGTACTTCCTGCTCAGCAGCCTCTCCTTCACTGATGTGTGTCTATCCACCTTTGCCACTCCCAAAATGATTGTTGACTTCCTCATGGAGCACAAGACCATCTCCTTTGAGGGCTGCATGGCCCAAATATTCTTTCAGCATGTCTTTGCTGGTGGTGAAATGATGCTCCTCGTGACCATGGCATATGAAGGGTATGTAGCCATATGTCGACCCCAGCACTATGCAGCCATCATGAGTGTATGCAAGTGTACAGTCCTTGTCGTGGGCTTCTGGCTCATTGGGGTCCTGCACTCGGTAAGCCAGTTGGTCTTCATAGTAAACCTTCCATTCTGTGGTCCGAATAAAGTGGACAGCTTTTTCTGTGACCTTCCCTTAGTTATCAGACTTGCCTGCACTGATACCTATATCCTTGAGATACTTATGCTTTCAGACAGTGGTCTAATGGGTATAAGCTCTTTTGTGCTCTTGCTCATCTGCTACACAGTTATCCTGGTCACTGTGAGACGTCAGTCCTCAGTGGGCATGGCCAAGGCCTGGGCCATCCTGACTGCCCATGTCACTGTGGTGACCCTCTTCTTTGGGCCCTGCATCTTCATCTATGCCTGGCCTTTCAGCAACTTCCTAGTGAATAATATCCTCTCCATATTCTATACTGTTTTCACCCCTCTCTTAAACCGCTTGATGTACATGTTAAGAAATAAGGAGGTGATACCAGCAATGCAGAAACTGAGGAGGCAAAAAGTAAGTTCCTAACAGTTTCTTGACTTTTCCTTGTGATAATGACAACCATAATAAAGGGTCTCACTTATATCCTTTGCTATTAAAACTGTTTATATTTGAAGTATGGAATTAAATACATGAAGGTAATGTCTTGTATCTAGGAATGGTATTTCTTTCAGTGTGAACTCTCACTACAAACTATCCAAACTTAAGGACTAAACAGTGAATAGCTTTGGTGAACTCATTAACTGAACTCAGAAAACAAATAGATTCATGTACTTAATCATGTAAATGCAACATATTTCACTGTGTAACAAATATCAAAATCTGGGCCCATAATTAATGTTTCTTTGCCTCAATATATTAAACTGAAGTTTAGAATTGCCACTCAGCATTAGTGATTCAATGACTACACTCAAAAATTGATATCTCTGTCTATATAAATGGAGGTTTTCTCAACAACACTGCTAAATATATGTCTTTGCTCTGTGTATTCATTTACCAATTTCCAGGTCCTTCCATCCAATCTACACCACCTGTCTGAGATGTCTAGCGCTGCTATAACAGAAATACCACAAGCAGATGGCTTTAGCAAACAGAAATTTATTTTCTCACAGTTTGGGAGGCTAGAAGTTTAAATTCAGGGTGCTGGTTCTAGGCTTTCTCTCTCTGTTGGCTCTGGGGTAATGTCCTTGTCAAAAATCTTCCCCTGAGTCTACAAGTTTCTCAGTGCAGGGACCCCAGGTTCAAAGAACTAACTGTGTTCCTGTCTCTTCTTTCTTGATGGTATAAGATTCCCCTTCTCTCTCTGTTGGCTTGTTGTTTTTCATATCTCAAAAGAGATTCACTCAGGATACAATCTAATCCATAGATGTGTCCTGCCTCATTAATATAACTATCTCTAATCCTGTCTCATTAACATCATAGAGGTTAGGATTTACAACACAAAGGATAATTACATCAGATCACAAAATGGAGGACAACCACACAATACTGGGAATCATGGCCTAGCCAAATTGACACACATTTTTGGGGGACACAATTCACTCCATAACACCATCCAATAAAACATAAGTGAGAATACATATTTTTCAAAACTCTCAAAAAGGATAAGATCATTTTTTTGATTTTTATAAGAAGAAATCTACAGTTTTCACTGTCCTTAGTGAATTACTGTTGTGTTTGAAATATTACGGGACATGTTTTCTTTGTTTTTATATCATTTGCTTTAAAAACTGAAAACAAATCAACTTAGAAAACAGCAAAATGGGACCCCCCATCTTTTGCTTATAAAATAATTATTATTTGATTTAGACTAAGATTATTCTTAATAATAAATTTTTTTATTTTCCTATAAAATGAATAATCCTATCAAATTCATGTTTCTTCTATTTAACTTTATAAATATGAATATGTACAAAATATAAAAGTAATGTAACATGTTTAAATAATATTTTTAAAGTTTCAAAATAGTATTTAATTCATAATTTTTTTACCAGTCGTCATTTTAATTGATATCAAATTCTAATTTGAGACAATCATCTTGATCTTCTGACATCTAGTGTTTGAAAGAGAAAACCATGCCCGAAAGTGAAGTCATGCTTTTGAAATAGTGTGTGATAAATGGTAGTGTGTAATAGGATTTAATAACAAATATGCTTTAAACAATGTTATCTCACTTTTTTCCTTTATAACTTCATCATTCCCCAAGACTGTTGATTCTTTTCTGAAACCATTAAAAAAAAAAAAAAAACTAATATAGGACTGTATCACATAATGATTAAGATAATGATGATAATAAAGTCAAACTTATATTTAATGATCACTATATAGTTTACAAATTGTATCTTTATATATTTTCTCAGTTGATCCTCACAAAATACCTATGGGTTGTTGTTGTTGGGTTCCACTGAATCCGACAAATAGCAACCCTGTGTACAACAGAGTGAAACACTGCCCAGTCTGGCGCTATCCTCATAATTGTTGTTGTACTTGAGCCCATTGTTGCAGCCACTGTGTCTATCCATGTCCTTGAGGGTTTTCCTCTTTTATGCTGACCCTCTACTTTACCAAGCATGATGTGCTTCTCCAGGGACTGATCCCTCCTTATAACATGTCCAAAGTATGTGAGACGAAGTCTTGCCATACTTGCTTCTAAGGAGCATTCTTGCCGTACTTCATCCAAGAAAGATTTGTTCATTCTTCTGGCAGTCCATGGTATATACAATATTCTTCAACAACACCATAATTCAAAGACATCAGTTCTTCTCTGGTCTTTTTAATTCATTGTCCAGCTTTTGCATGCTTATGAGGTGACTGAAAACACCATGGCTTGGTTCAGGCACACCTTAGTCCTCAAAGTAACATCTTTGCATTTTAACACTTTAAAGAGATCTTTTGCAGCAGGTTTGCCCAATGCAATGTGTCATTTGATTTCTTGACTGCTTCTTCCATGGGCATGTACTGTGGACCCAAGTAAAAAGTGAGAAGAAGATTATACTTTATTACTAATAATGTTTAAATATTGGTAATTGGAGATTCTTCCAGTAAAAATACCTATGAATTCTGAAAGCATTCTTTAAAACAAACAATCTCATGGCATCTGAAAGAGTAGAATCTTTGGGAGAAGAAGGGTGATGGGAAGTGATTTCAGGTAATCAAAAGGATATAGGCCATTACAGAGAAATTTTGTTCCTGCAAGAGTGTGAAGTAGAATTAGATCCCTTGGACCTAGAGCCTATTCCTTCAGTGAAGTTGTGGTTTAGAAGTGTTCTGAGCAGCACAAGGAAAAGACCAAAAATATGTTCTAACTGACCTGGTCTATGGATAGAAACATTTTTTTTTTACTCTTGGAAATTATATTCATGGGATTGTCTATATAGAAATTCGGAGTTTGAATTTATACTCTCTGCATAGTCAGAAGAGCTTTAATCTGAAAAAAATCAACATAAAATTTAGTTCACTGTAAGGGTGAATGAAATTCTTAGGGCATTTGGAAAAATAAGGACAAAAAACTCTCTGGTGGGCCACACTCTTGCCACACAGGATTTTGACACATGAAGTCCTGATAAATTTTAGTTCAAAATCAAACTCACAAAACACATGGGGAGCCTATCTACAATGAACAAATGTTAGCAGACAGAATAAACAGTTGACTAATATGCCCTTCCCCACTTGAGTAAGTAATAAATTTATTGGATAAATGTTATGAAGTGAATATGTTTAAAATGGTTAAATATTCAAAGTGAATAAAAAAGAGATAATATTACTATTAATAAAAAAGATGATTTATCCTCTTGGGAAGATTGTTTTTTCTTCTTCTGTATTCTGTCTGCTAAGTACCACTGAAAACATGGGCATTTTCTATAAAACAAACATAATAATACTCTAAGAAATGGAGAGAAGAATACAGACTGGATAGGAACTCAAGGAATGACCTGGTAGTAAGTTCCTCGGGTTTTCTTTTTGCTTGTATATACCAACCTTGGAGGTGAAGAAGCCAGAAATTCAGAAATGTCAATAGGAGCAAAAGAAAGAAAGAAAGAGGAGGGAAGGGAAGGGAAAGAAATGGAAGAAAGGAAAGAGAAAAAAAGAAAAGGAAAGAAGGAAGGAAGGAATGAAAGAAGACCTACTCTCTTTATCCATAGAACCAGGAAAGAGGCAGCCTAGCAATACAGAAAACTTTTAGCAGTACCCAATTTACTCTGGCCAAACACCACAGGGAAAAAAAAAAACAACCAACTTTGGCCCCAACCCCACCCATGGCAGCAAAGGCCAAGTGGGGACCCTAGACTTCTACTCCCCCTTCATAGCAAGCCCAACTCCCCCACCTCTTGTGGCAGGGGTCAAAGAAAGCCAAGCAGGGAGCCAGGACTTCACTCCCATGGGGTCAATGGAGGCCATATAGCAGTAACAAGGCATTCCTACCACTCCCAGTCTAAGAGATATCAGTGGAGAGCTAGTGAAGTGTCAGAACTCTCACTACTATCTAGCAGTAGCAAGGAGCCTCCCACCTTGGGCATCAGTGGAGGCAGGCTGGGAAATCTGGCTTGTAACTCCACCTTGCAGTAACTAGGCAGCAGCTTCCCACTCCTCTGACAGAGTAGTGTCCAAAAAAAGGCCAGCTAAAACACAAGGTTTAAATGAAGTCTAGTCTTATAACACTCAGAATAACTAGATTTCAAGAAAAAACACACATACACACTAGTCATACAAAGAACCAGGGAATCTCACCATGAATGAAAAAGGACAATAGATGACAACTCCAAGGTGACAGAGACGTTAGAATTACCTGCAAATATTTTAAAACAGTCATCATAACAATGCTTCAGTGAGCAACTATGAACACACTTGAAACAGATGAAATAAATAAAAATCCTCAGGAAAGAATAGAAAGTGTCAGCAAAGAAATAGGAGATATACAAGACAAAATGAAAATTTTAGCAATAATTTAAAAAAAAAAAGAAACTCAATGGATGATCTTAACAGCAGAGTGGAGGAATTAGAGTCAAGGAGAACAGTGAACTGAATATAGAACAATAAAATTACATAATTGAGAGAAAACAGACTAAAAATAAATGAACAGAACAGTTCACCTTGAAGGAGGTGGAGCATAACTCCTCACTCCTTAAGTGTGAGCTTCCCATAGTGACTTTCTTCCAAATAGTAAAGTATGGAAAGGAGAAAAAAAAAAAGACTAACCTTACAATGAATAAAATTGACAAACACTATCTCAGATAATCAAGGTCAACATCAACAGTGATAAACTATGTTGCTAATATGTACCCTTCATATGATGTGATGAGAATGACATCTTCTTCCCATGGTCTTCCTCCAAAAATCCATACCCTGGGTCTAATCATGAGAAAAACATTAGACAAATCTCAAATGAGGGCAATTTTACAAAATACCTAACCAGTATGACTCAAAACTGTTAAAATCATCAAAAATAGAAAGTCTGAGAAACTGTCACAGCCAAGAGAAGCCTAAGGAGACATGATTGCTAAATGCTGTCTGCTACCCTGGATGGGATCCTGGAATAGAAAAAGTATATTACCTAAAAAGGAGATTTGAAACAAGTATAGACATTAGTCAAAAATAATGCATCAATATTTATTTATTGATTGTCACTAGTGTATCATACTAATGTAAAATTTTAATAATAGAGAAAGGTGAGTGGGTATATGGGAACTCCTTACTATATTCAAATTTATTTTTCTGTAAATCTAAAACTATCCAAAAATTAAAAAATATTTCAAAAAATGAACAGACTTCAGAGAACTGTGGGATTATAACAAAATATCTAACAACGTTTGTGTCATCAGAGTCCAAGAAGGAGAATAGAATGGAGTTGAAACTACTTGAAATAATCGCTGAAAACTTCCCCAATTTAGCAAAAGCCATACATCTACAGATTAAAGAAGCCAAGCAAACCCCAACAAGATAAACACAAAGAAATTCTTACCAAGACACATGATGGCCAAACTTCTGATAACTAAAGAAAAAGAAAAAACATTGAAAATAGTAAAAGAGAAACAAGACCTTACCTATAGGGGGAAAAAAAAATCTAATGGCAGTGGCTTTCTCATCAGAGGCCATGTTGGCCAGAAAGAAATGCCACAGCATATTTCAAGTGGTGAAAGAAAAGGACTGTAAACTCAGAATTCTATGCCCAACTAAAATATACTTCATAAATGAAGAAATATTGACATTATGAGATGAAGAAAAACCAAAAATAATTTGTCACCAGCAGACTGACCCTAAAAGAATGAATAAAGGAATAAGCAGAAAGGAACCAATAAAAGAAGGGATCTTGAAACATCTGGAAGGACGGAAGAACATGGGAAGCAAAAATACAGGCACAATACAATACACTTTTTCTTATCTCTTTAGTTGTCAAGATTGTGTGTAATTGTTGAAGAAAAGTATAACACTGTCTAATGTGATTTGAAATGTATATAGAGGAAATATTATTGATGGTGAAGGGTAAAGGCACATAAAGGGAGATAAGATTTGAATGCTCTACTTAAACTGGAAAAATGACAACACAAGTGGACTGTAATAAATTATGTAGATATGTAATATCTAGAGTAACCACTACAAGTGCTGTTCAAAGAAATATATTCAAAACCCTATAGTTAAATCAAAAAGACATTTTAATAAATATCCAAGTAACCTACAGGAGGGCAAGAAAAAGGAAACAGACAAACATCAGAAGAAACAAACAAAATGGCAGATGTCAGCCCCAACATATCAGTAATTTCATTAAATATAAATGGTCAAAATATACCATGTAAAGACAGAGATTTGCAGAGTGGATTTAAAAAAAAAAATAACCCAATTATATATTATCCCCCCACAAAAAAACACAAACATTTCAAATATAAGAGTGTATAAGAGTTTAGAAAGCTTGAAGGAAAAAGAATGGAAAAAGATATATCACACAAACATTAATTGAAAGAAAGCAACAGTGGCTTTCGGATAACAGATAGACATCAGAATTAAAAAAAACAAAAACAAAAACTACCAGAGGCAGACAGGGACATTGTATAATGGCAAAATACTCAGTCCACTAAAGGCTTCTAACTGAAAGGTTGTAGGTTCCAGTCCAACCAGTGGTGCCTCAAAAGAAAGACCTGGTAATCTACTTCTGAAAAATCAGCCATTAAAAATCCTTTGGGCCACAGTTCTACTCTGACACACATGGAGTCACACTGAGTTAGAATATACTTGAATGCACTTTTTTTTTTTTTTTTTTTTGGTGAGTACGCATAACAACAGGAGCTTCTACACACGGTAGAAGTGTGTAGCACTCTGGTTCTAATACGGAGCTAGAAACCACACTAAAAAGAGGAAATTTAATATATATATAATTATTAACCATGATAGAGTAATTATAAGAAAAGGAAACTCTAATGTTACCCCGAAGGAGCCCTGCTGGGTCAGTGGTTAAGTGCTTGGCTGTTAACCAAAATGCTGTCTGTTCAAACCCACCAGCTAGAAGGATGTGGCAGCCTGCATCTGTAAAGATTATAGCCTTGGAAATCTGGGGCATTTCCTACTCTGTCCTATAGGGTTGCTGTGAGTTAGAATTGACTTGATGGGAATGAGTTAATGTTATCCTGGGGTGGGGGAAGAGTATCCAAGGAAACACAAGCTTGGAGAGGCTCAAGCCTTATTGAAGGTGAGGATCATTCCACCAGGTGGTAAAGAAATTTGCTGATTTGGCTAGGTTGGAGCTGGTCTAGAGCTGCTGGGCAAGCAATAAGCTACCATATGGAGTACAGGTGAGGTAGGGGTGGGGGATCAGGGAGGTTATCAACAACCAGTGGTGTGGGAGTGCAGAGGGAGTCTGGGTACAGCCTGGACAGGAACTCTTCAGAATGGGAACTTTGATTTTTGTGTCTAGAGGACTGCAGAAGGTTATTACCAGGTGTTGCCTGCAATTCACAGAGACTGCATTTTGGACTCATGGCTATTTCAGACTCCATTAGAGGTCTCCAAACCCACACTGCTGGCTTCAGGACATTTGGAAATACAGTAGGAATGTGTCTTCCTCCTGCAGTGTGCCTCTAATGCCCTTTTCTGAGAAAGCTTAAGATCGTGCTCATTTTAAAGGAGAAATACTTAAAGGAATCCCATTATTCGTCATAGAGGATATATTGAAGGGTGTATTTGGATCTGAGAGGCAATAAACTGATAACTGAAACAAAGTACAGAGTTGTAAAACCATTTTGCGGGGTAATTCTGGAAAGATTTAGTAATGCTGAAGATTAATATACCTTATGACTCAGAAATTCGTCTCCTAAGAATACACCCTGGAAAACCTGTAGCACACAATTATTAGGACACCCTCCCACAAATGGTCATTATACTGTTGTTCATTATAGCAAGAATCAGAAACAACCTAAATGATCATTCATCCAAAAGTAGGCAAATGAACAAAATATTCTAGAAAAATTCTCAGTAATAAAATGAATGAACTGAAATTATGTGTATCATAACAGAAAACTATTCAAAACAAATTATTGTATGGAAATAGAAAGTTGTGAAAGCATGTGTAGAGGATGATACCACTTCTTTGAAAGTACACAAACATGCAACTCAAGACTATATTTTTGTAAATATATCTTTATGTTGTAAGACTATAAAAATCATAGGAATGTTAAATACCAAATTCAGATTATGGGTTATGTCTTAGTCATCTAGTGCTGCTACAACAGAAATACCACAAGTGGATGGCTTTAACAAAGAGAAATTTATTTCTTCACAGTAAAGTAGGCTAAAATTCCAAATTCACGTCGTCAGCTCCAGGAAAAGGCTTTCTGTCTCTGTCAGCCTTCTCATCAGTGTTCTCCCAGACTAATAGCTTCTCCACGCAGGGACCCCAGATCCAAAGGATGAGCTCTTCTCCTGGCACTGCTTTCTTGGTGGTATGAGGTCCCCCTGTCTCCCTGCTCTCTTTTATATCTCAAGAGATTGCCTCAGGACACAATCCAATCTTGTAGATTGAGTCCTGCCTCACTAACACAACTGCTACCCACCCTCCCTCATTAATATCACAGAGGCAGGATTTACAACATATAGGAACACACAATACCAGGAAACATGGCCCAGCCAAATTGATACATTTTTGGGGGGATATAATTCAATCTATGACAGGTTAATTCTGGAAAAATGATTTATGGTGGTACATAAGATGCAAATAGAGTAAACATGGTGAAATATTAAGATTTTTCAAAGTTAAACCTTGAATACAAAAAATTCATTTCAGAGTTCTTTTTATTTTTTGTATGCTTGACATATTAAAAATCATTTTACACAAGAATAAACTGAGGCTCATAAAAATTAAAGTGGTCTCTCCAATAATCTATTCTTAGTTATTGATAGACTTGGAAATAAGAACTTATGCACTCTGAGTAATTACCTTCCCCCCATATCACTATATTCTCACGTGGCAAGGACAAAGTATGCACTTTCATTCCCAAATCAAAGCATTTCTCGTCTGAGCAAAAGAATGTACTTTTCCATGCATTTTCTCTAAAGTAACAGGTTATATTGTATAGAATTCGCAGAAGATACTTGACTCCACATATTGTCTAAGGGCTAAATGACCCTCCTTTTTTTGTTTTTCCTGTAGTCCTCATTGTAATTGTCAGCAATGTGATATGTTACTTGCTTTGTTCCAATGGGACTATCTGGTGGAAGGTATTAATAATCCCCATTGGAAAATGAAGCTTGGCTATCTATTGCTAACTCTCAAGAGTTTTAAGCGGTCACTTAAACAAAATCATGGTACTTTTCCAGTTTGATAACACAAGAACGCACCTATAAATATCACTACTCTGAAGAGATTAATCCTACAATAGATAAAGTGAAGAATTCAGTTTCCTTCTCTGATATGCATCATATAAGGTAGGATATACCTGGCTGAGATTTATCTTAAAAATACTGTGTACAGTTATTCTATTCAATTATTACATTGTGCCTTAGAGAAGATCACAAATGGGAGAAAAAAAATCTATGGGAAGTAAAAGAAAGGAAGCCAAGAGAAGGATATTCATATGTCTTAGTATGCTTGAGGGAATGGGATAAATTATATGAGTGTGAAGTGTTCTTGAGGAGATTATGACAAATTCTGCTTAGAAAAATCCATTAAGAAACTCTTACCTATCCTCTCAAAAGCAATTGTGTTGTAGTGCCTTTGCATTGATGATTTATTTGAATAACTCCGCACTTCAAAATATTTCCGGAAGAATTTAACCATCTAAGAGTAGAGTGCAAATTTCTTTGTTCTTTAAGTATTGCATTCGTAGTTTTATCACTTTTTAAAAACTTGGTAACCAAAATATTAGTCAGAAAGGAAGAAATAAACTATTTTCTCTATGCTTCAATGTAAAAGGATTATTTTATTCCCTTTGAATTTGCGGGTTTGATTAATTTGCACTGGTTTTAGTGAATCATGTATAAGTTTGTCTTACTGGGAGATGAAAGAGATGAAATATTTTTGTCCCATGTGGAGATGGACTTTATGGGGATGGCTTTCTGGTGTGTGGAGTTCAAGGTCTTTCACTGAGCAGGTCTCTGTGTATAGGAATATTAGAAGGTAAAAATGTTGAATGAATGGTAAATCTCAAGTGAAATTTATTTCAGTTAACACTAACACTTTTATTAAGAATATGCACTGTGCACATCTCTATACTAAATCCTGTGAGCACGAGAGTTCAGGGAGCTCCTCATGTAGTAGGGGAATGATATCTACACAAAAACTTTTTTTTTTCATGTAAAGCCTGTAACATTTTATTTTTTAAAAATGAACAGCTTCAGAACAGATCTAAATGTAACTTTTCCAAAAAACACCAAAAAGTACAGTGTAAAGCACCTCCTTGTTAAATACAAACTTTCATTTTGTAAGGCACTGCATCAACGTTTTGCATACACCTTGATGCAAAGGAAATTTTAAGTTGCGTCCTATTTAAAACAAAACAAAAGAACAACACAAAACATTAAGAACTGAAAAAGGATGACTACAACCATATTAGCTGCTAAAATTCCAACAATGGAAATTTTCCCTCCAACCAAACATACTCTTTTGTATATATATACAACATATTAGCACTCAAGAGTTTTAACTTAATTGTACCAAAGGTAAAATTTTATATTTAAAAAGAAAATTAAATTACAGATGCACAAAGAGCAAAATATAATATACCAAAGACATGTTGTTTGATGCACTCAATGTCAGTATTTGGGGCAATTTTTAAGCTTTAAAAAAATGGCATTAATAATTGTCGGAGCGACGGTGGAGACGGTAACCAATGCCACAACTCTTATAGAGAAGTGGGGCTAGGAGGGTCACTCTGAGGAGTCGACCCCTCTGCAGTCCCAGGAGTTTATTTTATAGTCGATACAGCAAGCAATAAAGCAATTAACAAAACAATGGGCTTTGGGGGTGGGTAAGGGAGAAGGAATTCAGGTAAACAAGCCAATCAGTAAAGGGACAATAGGTTCGGGAAAACAAATGGTGACAAGTCTCAACATGTTGGAGACAAGTCTCAACATGCTGTGCAGCATAGAGGCCTGTGGGGGCTGCAGTTGTCAATAGTGCAGCCATGTTTAAAGGCATATATCCCCGCATTTCTCCCCTTTTGTTTAGTTAATGGAATAAGAATCAAGAGGATTTTCACTGGTCCAACAAGTGTCCGTTAGGAGAAAGTAAAATTTTCTCTACGAGAAAAAATCCAAGATTATCTCAGCTACTGTCTCTACACTTCAGGGCCTGACGTCTTAGTGAGTCCTTGTGAGCCCAGCTACGGCTGGGGCACACTCCATATGTTTAAGGAGAAGTAGCATAGCTATGAGTAACATCTGGACTTAGTCGCCTAGATGGCGGCTATGACAAGCTCTTTAAACTCACGGTGCTGGTTTTCCACCGGATACCATCTGGTTCTTCACCAGGTT
>NW_004443971.1:463674-466184 GCF_000243295.1 Trichechus manatus latirostris
TTCGGACTGGCTTAAGAGCCTTATCAACATAATATTGACAGATAGTTGGACTATTTATCACGCCTTGTGGGAGGACAGTCCACTCATATCGCTGCATGGGCCGAGAATTATTTACAGAAGGGACTGAGAAAGCAAATTTAGCACAATCGTCAGGATGAAGTAGGGTTGTAAAAAAACAATCTTTAAGATCAATAATGATAATATGATATGTTTGAGGAATGCAAGCCAGATTGGGGACTCCAGGTTGAAGAGGTCCCATAGGGACGAGGCACTGGTTAATAGCCCTTAAGTCTTGTAGGAGTCTCCATTTGTTAAGACTTCTTAGGAATGCAAAAAACAGGTGTGTTCCAAGGGCTACAAGGCCGGATGTGTCCGGCTTCTAATTGTTCCTGAACAAGTTTTTCTAGATGTTTTAACTTCTCTTCTTTAATGGGCCACTGCTCAACCCAAACAGGGGGGCCAGATATCCAAGTTAACTTTAGTAAAGGGTCTGTGTGAGCAGTGGCCTCTACAAAAAATCCTGAGAAGTGCCATTCTGAACATTTCACTGAGAAAGTAGGTCTCATCCCCATAGTGTAATAGGCAAAGGGAGAATAAAAGGGCTGATAGAAGCAGGCTGTCCATCAGGGCTATAACAAATAACTGGAAATGCGCTTTGAAAAGGACATTGTACTCCTCCAACCCAAATAAGGGTTTTAGTAGACTGTGTTTTAGGCCATGAAGAAGGCCAAGTATCAGAGGAGAAAATAGTTACATCTGTTCCAGAATCTACCAATCCTTTAAATATGCGATCATTGACCCGGACAGTGAGATAAGGTCGAGAAGATTGTAATTTGGTGACCCAGAAGGCATCTGTGTGATCGGAACCCTCCCCCTGCCCTGGTGTAGTACGGGCAGAGGGGACAACAAAAGGGAGTAAAAGCAGTTGTGCTATTTTCTCAGAAGGGGTAATATTCCAATAAGACAGACTGGAGACCATAATCTTTATTTGACCTTTATATTTAGAATCTATTACACTAGGATGTATAGTTAGCCCTTGAGATGTAACTTCCGAAAGACCCAGTAAGAGTCCCACATAACCCTGAGGCAGGGGTCCCCAAACTTGACTTGCAATAAGAAAAACTTTTCCTGCCTCATCTAATATAGCCCCTTCTGCTAAAGGTAAATCTAGTCTTGCACTTTCTTCTATAGCCGCCTTTAAATCATTAATCTGTAGGCTCTGTTGTTTGGAATCTATGCTGCGGTATCTACATTCCATGCTTAAGGGCTCTCTGGATTTTTCGGGGCGCAAGAGCTCTCACCCCTCCTCTCGTTTCCCGACAAGGGGTTTCCTTGATTGTCAAATTGAGATCTACACTGATTAGCCCAATGAAAACCTTTGCTACAGCAAGGACATTTTCGAGATGGAAGTTTAGTATTGGCATTTTTATTTTCTGAGCTGTGACAGTCTTTCTTAAAATGTCCAGGCTTACCACACCCAAAACAGGTAGCAGTAGATGGACGGAGGGCTGCTGCTAAAATCTGAGCTTTATGGGTCTCTGTGCAGACATGTTGGCATGCTTTGATCATATCAGCCAGACTAGGATCTCTTGCCTTCAAGGGAGTTAAAACAGCCCGACAGTCAGAATTAGCACTTTCATAAGCAAGCTGGAGACAGAGAACTTCAGCCGCTTGTTGATTGTCTACCTGTCGGGAGATTGTCGTTTGAAGGCGGTTTATAAAATCTATGTAAGGCTCGTTTGCTGCTTGTCGGATAGTGGCAAAGGAGCCTGTAGGTGTTTTAGAGTCAGGGACCTTACCCCATGCTTTAGTGGCAGCATTTGATGCTTGACTAAAAGTTTGTCTATTCATTTGGCTTTGGGCTTGGGGGGTAGAATAATTTCCAGTACCCAGGAGCGTATCAAGGCTGATAGGAATATTATGATTGAGGTTGTCTACGGCATAAAGGTTACAATGTTCTTTATATTCTTGGCTCCATACACTAAATTGAGCAGGGGTTAAAACTGTTCGCATCAAAAGGTTCCAATCCCATGGGGTCATCTCATAGTTCTGTCCTATAGCTTCTACATATCCCCTTGTAAAGGAAGACTGTAAACCGTTTTCTATCATACTTCTACGGAGTTCTTTAAAAACTTGAAAATCAAGGCCATCGTGATGGGGCAGTCCTGATCCCCGAATGACAGGATACGCAGAAAGCCCCTCTTTCTCACGGCCCTCTCACAAACATCTTTCCATAAGAGACTCATGTTGAGAGAAATCAGCCTTGGGAGGTGTGGAAAAAAAAGGGGTCGTAAACATTTTCTTTACTAGGGGAGGGAGCAGAAGGAGCTGCCTGTAGGGACTGTAAAGCGAGGGGGCAGTGATGCCAAGCAATGAGAACTGAAGCTGGGATGTTCATGTCACAAATAATATTACCAATACGTTCCCATGCTTCTACATCAAGGTTTCCTCGTAGGGGATACCATGGACAGGCAGATTCAATTAAAAGCAGAAGTTGGGTAAGAGCTTTT
>NW_004443971.1:466942-506661 GCF_000243295.1 Trichechus manatus latirostris
CAGCATAGAGGCCTGTGGGGGCTGCAGTTGTCAATAGTGCAGCCATGTTTAAATGGCATATATCCCCACAAATAATAGCTCTATATAATAATATTTAAAATAACTCAAAATGAAAACCACCTTTACAACATATTTTCACAAATTGTTCTAAAGACAGTAAACTCATTCTCAGTTGTTTTTCCTTTGCTTTAAAATAAGCTACCTCTAAACCAGTCTAACATGTAGTGTTTCTGGATCAAATATAAGCATTCATACTTTTGCAATGGGTCCTTTGCCTCAATGAAAAGCATAAAATAGCTAAGGAGAGACTAGAGTTTATTTTCAAATTCTGTGACTGGCTTCCCATAATTCCCTATCAGCAGAAGTACTGGCAAAATATCGATATTTAGGATCAGATTTAATTCTTTGGTATAAGCATGAAACTGTTATTGATAGCTTTCCAGGCTAGCTTCTTAATAACCCAACAAGTAACCCAAGGAGCATGAGAGACCACGATGAAGTCTAGTATACAGTGCAGGGCAGGCAGGAGTGATGACTTTATGTTTTGCTTTGTTAACAGGAAAAGTCAACAATAACAGTATACTCTAGAGAAACTAATGCCTACTTAGAAGTTTTGACATTATAGTAAACCAAAAGGTCGAGCTTCAAAATGACCACACTTGTAACTTGTAGCTGGAATATTTTACGGCATTTTGGCATTTTACTGTAACTTATAGTATACAACTATCTGAGGACTCAGCACTATCTTGGCGTGATAGACTAACTGCTCGCACTCCTCCGGGGTGGGGGCTTTTCTCCCCATAAATGCAACTTTATACAATAAAATAAATCAGAGAGGTATAAAACAAGCTTACAATGTAACTTATTATCACTTTTGCATTTTTTTTCTTTCTGACATAAACAAGTATAGTTTTGTTTTTGAAGTTGTGTAGTGTTTAATTTAGCAAGCTTAAAAGCTTATTAAAATTTAACTATTTGAAGAAGAAAGCATAGGACGTTATGGCTATTAATTTTACTACAAAAATATCTAAGGGATTCAATCCATTTTAATAATTGTAATTCTTTTAAATATCATTTGAAAAATTTTTTGTGGATACTAGACTCAAGGCTACGCTATATCCAAAGAGTGTACCTATAATCTGGGTTTTGAAGTTTTGCACCTCAGTTACCTCTTCTTCAACTTGCTACTCCCACTCATGTTTTCTTCATTTACTAAACAAACTGTCAGGTTTTTACACTGGACCTTCTCCTCCAAAGATCTATCTGGTAACTTTGTAAATATACATTTACAGACACCAGATACCAACAGTTTAAACTGAGACTATTGCCTAGAGTCACATTTCTTGTTAAAAGTTCATCATTAAAGACTTACAGATCTACGGGATTAACCTAACATTATCTGAAAAATTACTTCCGGATATGCCATAAATCTTAAAACCCAAAACAGGAATCCTAACGATTTTTTTTTTTTTTAATATCTCCACTGAAGAAAAGGCAACTGTACTTATTAAATCAACACTATTAAAGGGTAAGTGACAGCAACAAACAGATTTACTCATATTTCTGAAGAACAAGATTTACCATGGCAAAGTCTAAAAAATGGGCAAAGGAGACGAGATACTAAATACCACTATCATAAAAATAATCAGTTTCTATCTTTCTGCCTTCCTTCTGCTGCATGAAGAACCAAAGAAGTCAAATAAAGAAGTGCTCTGTCTGGGCAGCCATGAAATCTTTAGAACAAATAGGTATATTCCCTGTTATTCTTTCAGGGCATTATTTTATACATGTTTAAAAAAAAAGTCAAAAATAAAAATAATGAGTTATTTATCCTTGTGAATATTTTCAAATAAAGTTTCTTAAATTTCTGTGACAAGCTCTTCAAGCAATTCAACTTTTCAGAGTTGTCGCTCAAAAGTCCGTTTGACATGGGATCTATCCTACGGTTACAAAGTGACTTCCTCCTTTGTTGAATGTGAGAGTGGCTCTTTGTTCCTTCAGAATCCCAAACCGCTCATTCAAAGTCATCCCTGTCTGTTTTCCAACACTATTTATGTCAAATTGTAGGAGGACACCTTTAGGAACTTTCTTTACATCAGATTGCTCCCGTTTTGCCAAGAATGAGGGTACAGAGGTACGAGTTAATCGTGGTTTCTGAGTTAGTGAGCATTGAACTGCTCCAGGATTGTCAATGGATACAGTCAAAATTCCCCCATTTGTGGTGATAGTCCGCCATTGACGAGTTCTCTTTGCTACTACGTCTTCTAGCAGTTGTTTGTGTTCAACTGGGCCTGAACCTTCAGGCCTCTTCTGAAAAGAAAAGTTGCCTGACGAGTGTCTTTCTGATGGCTTAATTTATTTCCACTCTAGTAAAATTGGTTGGAATATTATTTTTTCTGTTTAACTGGTTAGGTCTCTTGAGAACTGCAACTGGTTTCCTCTGCACTTCATTCTGTCTCAGAAGGTTTGCCTTCCTTTTCAACACCAGAAAATACCGCTCTATATTCTTGTCACTCAGAGGTGGTCGATTCATAGGACTAATTCCTTTTCGAATTCCAGTTGTTTTTCTAGCTGCAAGGCCAGTGATAACTCCATAAGGACGTCTCTGTCCAGGCATTACTCTTCCTCTACGGCTCAGACTATTTTTACCAAAACCAGAATTCTGTTGGATTCCCCACCGCACTCTCATCCTGAATTGCCGGGCACCACTTTGCTGGAGTCTTCTGTTTAGTCTCGGAAAATTCTGCTTCTTTCCTTCTTTTCGATTCAATTTGATGATATCATCCAAAGACATCGATTTTGTCAAGGTTTTCATTGCTGTGGGCTTTCGAAGGTGGCGACGGGTTCGCCGTGGCGCCCACTAACTGGGTACCAAACAGGTTCATGGCTGGAGATGTCACTCTGGAAAAGTCCTACACTAAAACTTTTACCTCGGGACAGAATATATGTGTGAGCAAAGTGTTACAGAAACATTACAGAAAGGAGACATTTCAACTTGAATCTCTGGGAAGGCTTATTAGAGGAGGTGGCCTTTGAGTTGGAATAGATCATTGGTGAAGAACATGAGAAAAGCAATGGGAAATGTTCACAAGCTTAATAAATACTAAGTAGTCTGATTTTGTCTAGAAAGTAGGATATGGCACAGGTGAAACCAAATCATATATGCTTGGCTGTCATGCTAAAGCCTTTAACATTAATCTTTTAAGAAGCGATGTTACAAGTGGAAGAGTGAGAGCCAGGGAAAACAGGGTTAAGGTGACTTTGAAATTTACAATCTGAAAGAATGACTAAGAAAAGTTTAAAAGAAAAAGAGCTGAGTTAAGGAGAAAAATTGTGAGCTGAGGTCTGAGATGTCTATGTGATTTTCATATCTGTAAAACTGTCAGGAACACGTTTGGAAAACG
This sequence comes from Trichechus manatus latirostris, assembly GCF_000243295.1. NCBI lineage: Eukaryota > Metazoa > Chordata > Mammalia > Sirenia > Trichechidae > Trichechus > Trichechus manatus. The sequence continues at coordinate 470,347 of NW_004443971.1, forward strand.
GGTACATGGTGAGGAATGGTGCTGCAAAATTAGAGGTTATCACACAGAGGTGATTCCTGATGACAGAGAAGTGAATGGAATGGCCAAGGAAGAGAGAAAATAAAGAAGAGATAGAGAAGGAGAGAGACAAATAAGGGTATAACATAAGAGAAAAAGAGGAGAAGAAGTATGTAGAGGGGACAGAGGAAAAATAAGTGAAAACCCAGAAGCTAGGACCTGAGTGGAAATCTACTTGTAAGGGACAATAGCATGGATGATACCATACCATTTCCTTTGCTCTCAAGTCCATTCCCACTCGTAGCAACCCTATAAAGACAGAATAGAACTGCCACATAGGGTTTCCAAAGAGCGGCTGGTGGATTCAAACTGCTGACCTTTTGGTTCACAGCTTTAGCTCACCCTATGTAATGTCTAGAGACATTTTTAGTTGTCAAAATTGTATGTTCAGCCACAATGCACGGGAAACCCCTCACAACAAAGAATCATCTGACCCAAAATGTCAATAGTGCCAAGATTGAGAAACCCTGGATTACTTTAAGGACCAAAGTCTCATGATAGGGGAAAGATTAGAATCCAGAGCATATATTGAGGGGCTTGCCTATTGCAGAATAATGTAAAGACATGGATTTTACGTTATTCAGATCTGAAACAATGTAATGTCATGTTGAAGAGCCTAGTTCTGGAGTCCTAGTCTGGGCTGAAGTTCTAATTCAATGACCTTCCAGCTGTGTTACTCTCGGCAAGTTCCTTATCATCCCTGGAACTCTGATTTATTTTTGTAAGATGGAATTAATAAGTGTGTTTACCATGTAGTGTTATGGGAGGATTCAGTTAATACATGTAAAGTGCTAACAACAGTGCCTGACACTTGGCTGATGTTTAATAAATGTTAATCTATTTTTATCATCTGATTTCAAATACCCACTAAGATTTTGTAACACTTACTAGATGTCTAACTGTCTCATGATTATCAAACCTGTCTGATCTTAGGTTTTCTCCTCTGCAGGTCAGGAAAAATAATGTGCTTCTTACAGATCTGTTGTGAGAATTGTTTAATATAACATGCATGTAAACATCTAACACAATAACTGCAACCTAGCAGGCTCTAAAAAACTCAAGGCTTCTTTTCTCTCTCTCTTTTTTTTTTTTTTGCAGATTTAAAAATATCCATCATTCACTAGAGACCTACCTCATTCTTTTAGTTTACGTACATTACATTCATATAATAAATATTTCCATTAGGTGGAGTTGATCATTTAACATAATAAATCATGAACATAAGAGTAAGAACAACTTTAGTTTAGCAATGGAGTAAAACCAAAAAATCAAATCCATTGTAGTCAAGTCTGACTTATAACAACCCTATAGGCCAGAGTAGAACTGCCCTATAGGGTTTCTAAGGCTGGAACCTTTACAGAAGCAGACTGCCACATCTTTCTCCTGCAGTACCGCTGGTGGATTCAAACTGTCAAACTTTTGGTTAGCAACTGAGCTCTTAACTACTGTGCCACCAGGGCTCCTTTAGAATTGGAGAACAGAAAAGAAAGAAAATAACTCACACTTGGGATAAAGTAATAGAATAATTTGTGTTATATTTCAGAATCCTCTCAATTATTTCTCTCTTATAAAGACTAATTTCATTTTTATCATAGTTGCTAATGCTATTTATACAGTTACTATGAGTCAACTTTATTTATTTTTTCTCTCTGTTCCAGAGTCTACAACAATGTACCATCCAAAGAGTGGACAAATGAAATGCTTCTCAGAAAGTTCTTGCAAATAAGAGTGCATAGATGATTCTCTGCTTGAGGGCTTTCCTATGTGGATTGCAATGTCATCAATCTGTATGAGAGGCTATGGTTATACACAAGAGACATAGGAAAAATTTTGGCTTCTTGTATGAAATAAGTAGTTCATGGAAGAGGTTTGTGCTCTTAAATGGGTCTGGAATCACACTTATGTTTGAGTCAACAGTTAGCTGTCAAAACTAATTGTTTCCTAAAATAGGATTTCTTGGGACTTTTACCAGCTCAACCAACCTAGATTTATATAGCAGGGCTGTATCTTCACAGAGAAAACAATGAGGTGAGAAATTGAAGTAATTATTAGAATTAATTAAATTCCAACAAATAGATATTTTTAGGAGTGAGCGGTTTATAATGTAATCATTCTAACTATGCAAAAATAAAAAAGATCCTAAAACAACTCCTCTATTCTTTCATTAGTTTAAAAGATGTATTAATTAGGTCATAGAGAATGCTAGGCAAGGGAAACATAAGTTGGCCCAAATCTAATTTTGGCAGAAAAAGAAAATGAAACATGTAGGTAATGATCTTGAATAATCGGGCAAAATGAGTTCTAGGTAATTAAATTAAAGATATAATACTCATTTTAAGAAATTATACAGACGGTAGATGACAAACGGGGCTGCTGTTATGTTGTTGTTGTTGTTAGGTGCCGTCAGCTCAGTTCTGACTCATAGCGACCCTACGTACAACAGAACAGAACAGGGCCTAGTATATAACCAACAGTGTTTCTTTAGAAAGAGAGATATCTAATCTGTATATAATTTCTGCAACAGCAGTATTTTTTTTGTTAATTTGGGGTTATTTAACATATTAAGAAGATCCCTAGTTGGCGCAAAGAGTTTGTGCTTGACTGTTAATCTAAAGGTTGGCAGTTCAAACCCACCCAGCGGTATCTTGGAAGAAAAGACCTGGCAACCTGCTTCCATTAAGATTACATACAAGAAGACCGTACAGAGCAGTTCGACTCAGTGGCAAGTAACAACAACAATATATTAAGAACATCTATTTTATTACCCTTAATTTGATAGGAAAATCAGTTACATGTTTTATCCTGTTTAAATTTTAAAGCCATCTGTAAAGTAGCTATTTTTACCCCCAATCCTATTGTAAGATGTGGAAATTTAAGGTTAGAAAAATTAATTAGCCTAAAATCACATAACCAGTAAACATCAAAGCATGAATATCTCTGGGAGAGTTAAAGAGAATGTTGTACATAAAGATTTGTTAAAATTGATGATGCAAAATGATCACAAAACCAACACATCTAAATGTCTCTGCCCATCTTTAAAGCCTATGGAACTGGGCTTGAAGTTACTCTTCTAGTCTTATAACTGCAACCACTCTGCTCATGGCTGAGTTATTTATTACTGTGTAACAGAATATTAAGAATATCCAAAAACTCAAGGATCTTTAATGAGATCAATAACTATTTAGTTTTATTTAGACAATTTCATAGGCTCGCTCCTACTCTCCACGTATATTATAGTGGTCTCTTCAAAATTTCTGTGTTCAGCAGACACAGTATATCTGGGATGCCAGAATTCTTCATGTTGAAAGTGTTTTTAGTTCATAATCTGATCCTTTCCTATTTCCCATCCCTTAGGGCTGTTTCAGAGCTAGTATACAGCCTGGATCCATGGATGAGGTCAATTCTTCAGTGGTGTCTGAGTTTGTATTGCTGGGGCTCTCCAGTTTGCAGGAACTCCAGCTTTTCTTTTTCGTTTTCTTCTCTGTGTTGTATGTGGTCATTATACTGGGCAATCTCCTCATTATCCTCACTGTGACTTCTGATGCCAGCCTGCACTCTCCCATGTACTTCCTCTTGGGAAACCTTTCCTTTGTCGACATCTGTCAGGCTTCCTTTGCTACCCCTAAAATGATTGCAGATTTTCTGAGTGAACACAAGACCATCTCCTTCAGTGGCTGCATAGCCCAGATTTTCTTCATCCATCTTTTTACTGGAGGGGAGATGGTGCTACTTGTCTTCATGGCCTATGACAGGTATGTAGCCATATGCAAACCTCTGCACTATGTGGTCATCATGAGCCGGCAGACGTGCACTGTCTTGGTAATGCTCTCCTGGGCTGTGGGCTTGGTGCACACATTAAGCCAGTTATCATTTACTGTGAACCTGCCTTTTTGTGGACCCAATGTTGTAGACAGCTTTTTTTGTGACCTTCCTCGAGTGACCAAGCTTGCCTGCCTAGACTCTTACGTCATTGAAATATTAATTGTGGCCAACAGTGGAATTCTCTCCCTAAGCACTTTTTCTCTCATGATCAGCTCTTACATCATAATTCTTGTCACCGTCTGGTTTAAGTCTTCTGCTGCAATGGCCAAGGCATTTTCCATGCTGGCTGCCCATATCACGGTGGTGATATTATTCTTTGGCCCTTGCATCTTCATCTACATGTGGCCCTTCACCACCTACCCTGTGGACAAAGTCCTTGCTATATTTTACACCATTTTTACCCCCATCCTGAACCCCATGATTTACACACTGAGGAATAGGGATATGAAAGTTGCCATAAGGAAAATCGTGACCTATTACCTGAAGCCCAAGAAAATTTCTGAAATGCCACTAGTAGTGAGGAATTCCCTGTATTATGACAAAATCCCTTCAGAGTCATAAAGTCAATACTCTGTATATAAAAATGTTCATTGTATTTTTGTGATATATCTCAACTATGGAGAAAGTAATGAAGAAAATGACAGAGAGAGTATTTAATGACTACTAGAAAGTCTTTTCCCATATCACGTAAACAAAAGTTAAATAATGAAAGGAAACTATGAAAGCATGTTACTGTGTGTATGATTACCTTTTCTAGAAATAAAATATAGAATTGCTATACACAGATTGTATCGATGCATTCACTGCTTTTGTTACAGATAAATATGGTGGGGAAAAAAGGAAAAATACCCTGATTCTTTGGTGGGGAATAAATTTAGACATTTTTTCCTGATCCTATGAGTTTTATGCCTGAAAAATATTCTATATAAATGAACAGTGTTTAAGAATATGAGACTGAATTTTCTCACTTTTCGGGAATAGCCAAACTCCCTGTTTAAGATAAGTGCATAGGCTTAAGTGGAAATTCTTAGGTTATGAGCTTTCCCCACCCACTTCAATTATGCCTACCCATATGTTTTTCCCAATAACTAACAATCCTTTAAAATATAGACTTATAGGTAATCAGGAACTTCCATCTCAAAACTTACATTTAATGGCTTTTTTGACCACTTAGGATAATTCCATTTTCCTCTGAAATTACAAGTTGTGAAAAGAAAGGAAAATCTAGAAATTCAAATCATTTCAACATCAACTTTTTAGTCTCTGCTATGGATTGATATGAAACACTCTGTATTTGGACCAAAATATGAAGTGCTCAGTGATAAAGAATCAAACATCCATTAAATGTTAAAACATCCATTCCAAATTGGCTACCTGGACCCCAGAGCTTGCTCTCTACCATGAACTGTAGAGACTATTGGAATTTGTATTGGTGTTGATTGGACTTTTTAAGTTTATTTTTCCAAAACGCTCAATTGATAAGAAACTAATAGTCTATTGTAAGGATTAGTCTCTCTTTTATCCCAAGTATGAGAACAGTTGTTTTACACTTTGTTGTGCCTATAGTTCTACTGACACTCAACATTCAACAAGTTTTGTTGCCAGTCTCAGGCTGAAGTTCTCTGCTTACTGGCTTTGGTGCACCATCTGGACCAGCTCTGTCTTTGGGCAACCCAAAGAACTTCTCCTCATTCAGTGGGCCACATTCACACCCTCTTGGAAGAGGTCTGAAAGTTATCCTTGGTAATGCACAACCTCCTTCCAAAGGCATTCCTTCCCTAGGCACTCTTCTTGAGCCCTAGGGTTTTCTTTAGAGTTCTTTTTATCCTATCTTATTAGTTAATCTTCTATTATCAGTTACTGATTCTTTATATCAAATGTTCTTTGTTCAAATTACTGGTGTGATTTCTGTCTCCTGACTGGACTGTGACTGATACAGAAACTTGTAAGCATTTTGAAGATATTGAAAAACTGGAAGCATCCAAAAGTGGTTCATAAAATATAATACACATAAAAATGAGGAAAATTAGGAGCTGGCTGAAACAAAAAAATGTCAATAGTTTCATGTAGTTATATGCTGATGCAGATTCATCTATGACATGCCTTAAAATAAAAGAAATTGTAGCCTTTAAGGAGTGGATGATGTCATTTGATAGAGTCAATGCTTAAAATTTCTTTCTCTGCTTCAAGTCAATTTAACTATTTTTATAGCTTCTTCAAAGTTTGTTTTTGTTCTTGTTTGTTTGTTTATTATTATTTTATTTGCTTTTTTTCTCCTAAATCATGTGTGGCTTGATATTTTTTTAATGTGATAAAAAACCTCATAGAATGCTTCTACAGTGGGGACAATTAAAGTTTATGTAGTGTTTTCATTCTTAAAATGTGTATAAAATGATGAGTTTTAATAATAAAAATTTTCTTTCACTAAAAGATTGACATTGATGAACTTTCAGTTTGAAAAGATACACTGCTTGCTATAGTTACCCTCCCACTGTCAAGACACCTGCCAAACCAAAGCTGTACCACTATGTGTTATTACATTTGTGAGCCATACATTTAATGATAAAAATAAAGCCAACAGTAAAATCACTAAGTCTGTTGCCGTCAAGTAGATTCCAACTCATTGTGAACATATAGGACAGAGTAGAACTGCCCATAGGATTTCTGAGGCTGTAATCTTTATGGAAGCAGACTGTCACATCTTCTCCCATGAAGCAGCTGGTGAGTTTGAATGGCTGAACTTTAGGTTAGCAGCCGAGCCTTTAACCACTGTGCCATTAGGCTTCAGTACATAAATTTTAATGTTTATTCCTTGTAATATTTCAACTTACTCTAGTCTCAATAAAAACAAAAGGAGATATTCATAATGATATTGTATTTTTAATTTAATGTCTAGCTAAGGGAAACTACTCAAGGCAAATAGCATTGTAATTTTAATTAGATTCGAGATATTATGTACAGTAGAATCTCATTTTGTGTTTTTATTTTTGAAAAAAATCAATATAACTCTGTAATGAACATTTTTCACACACATTTCAAAGTTATATAACAATATCAAGAATTATTTTTTCTGTTCAGTTTGTATATCTTTGCAAACCATCCATCTCTTTAAAGTCTTTGCATTTCTATCCATTAGGATAAAGAAAAGAAGAAAACCTTTTTAATCTAGTTATTAAGACTCTGCACGATAAGATCACCTACTTATATCTCCACCCTAATCTCACGTATTTCTCCCTGACTAAACTGTAAACTCTATGAGAACAAGGACTTTGTCTATGGAAGATGAGCACATTCCTAAAGTGTTTTTGATAACCTGAATATTTTAAAAAGTAAGAAGATATGCTACCAAAAGCCAGGGCAGACTCATTTTCTCAGGTCTCAGACTCCGAGCTACCTCAGCAACGTTTATGAGCTAACTGAATGAGCAGCACTTCAAACAAGGAACAGAAACTTAATCCATAGCTCAGAAGCTATTTTAAAAAGTTGATGTGATGTATCAGAATTGAAAGAGAGAGAGAATGACATCACCAGTGAAGACTGTATCTCAGGATGCTAGATTAGGATAAAAGATGAAGAAGCTTTCTTTCTACTGAGTAAGTCTAAACAACTAGCAATCATATGATTCAAGTTAGCCAGAGGGCAAAGAGGGAATTATCAGGGGTATAATTTCCCAGAATGCCAAGTAACAGAGTCCTCCAGAGAAAGAGGTAGGTGATTGCAAACGCATTTAAGGATTGTCTTTAGAGTCAGAAAGGAAAACAAAAATTGACAGCAAAGTCAAGATCGGATATTTCACTATAGTGTTTTACTTTTTTGAAAAGTATGGAGACAATGGTGGTTTATGAATTATGACGTTGAATGGCTTTTGTTAACTGCTCTAGAAGTCTAGAAAAAAGAGAAGGACAAGCTCAGAGCAACTAACTCTCAACTCAGCACGTGGCGTGAAAACCAGAAGACCTCCATAGCACTTTTAAAGATATTCTCATCTTCTGTAGCTGGATGGCTGACTGTGAAGGCAACCAAGCCCATACTTTATTAGTAAGAGTGGCCAAGAGGCAACAGGGAAAAAATGCTCCAACTTGACAGATATCCTTTGCTAATGTCAGGGACATAATTGAGAAGAGTGGGATCTTGATATTTAAGATGGAGACATTGGTGGATGCATCTAGGAAACTATATACCAAAGGCTCCTCTGAACGCTCTAAGCTGGCAGAAATTGCTTTTCCCTCTTGCTAGAAGAGAGAAGCCCTTTCTTGCATGAAGTTCTTTAAAACCTCCCCTGAGACGTATGCCTCACAAGATGATGCTATATTCCTCCCTTCTGCTCCTTCTCCTCCTGCTCTCATTGCCTTTGACTGATAACTAGATTGGGAACTCTGCCTCGACCAAGCTGCAGAATAACATTCTTGCTTTGTGAAGAAATAGCTTACTCATTGAAAGAGTTACAAAACTAACTTAAATGTGTGTCAGGAACTGGAGGATGAACAATAATACAATCTACAATTTTATCTATTTTTATGTTTATTCTTCTGCTCTCTGTCACAATACAGTCCTTCATTATCATGACAAGCTATATAACTTTTCAGGATCTGCTGAATTGTTCAGGTTTTAAGGGGTCAAGTATTCTGGGACATACTGGGTTATCCCCCATAACATAAAATACAAGTTATTTTACCTTGTACCCCTTACACTAAGAAAGAGGCACAGTACTGGCAGCCTCATTAAATTTTGGAGGCAGTATAAATCTGTCTTGTGAATGCTACTTGGTTTCAATTTTAAGGTGACTCAGATAGTACCTGTATGGTGTGGGTCCCTGGACTAAGTCCAGTCTTCAGTACAAGCTGTCTTGCCACTCAGGCTATATGAACCAGGAAATCCAATGAAACATAGCTATCCATTATCAGTAAGGACACTGTGAATTCTCTGGCAAAGCCAATTGGAGTGACAATGCTAACTCCTCTGATTCTGGAGAAAAGTCCTGAAGTCTGCATCAGAGAACTAGTCTTCATTTGAAAAGCAATACCTAGCATGCTGCTGGGCCTCATTAGGGACTGAGCTCCTGGCCACGGGTTATGACCAAGTGACTATGTGTTACAAGCCATCATATGTTGGAACTGGTATATCTGGGATCAGGTTGAAGTAGTCCAAAGGCACAAGTAATCAACGTGAACAAGTAGTTCAGGTCCCCATGTCACCTACTTCTGTTGCATCAGCATCTTCACTTCACCTCAATTTTATGGTATCATGGGAAGGTTCTGTGGATGGCTTAAGTCTACAAACTTGTGTGAGTCATAAAAATGGGCTACAGCTGCATTGCAGCCCACTCTGATGACCCTAATTGACTCTGGTGAGAGGAAATTATCTTACTGGGCATAGACACAAACATTTCACTTAATTATCACATTTGAATGGAGAATTGGCTAGAATTCCTCAACAGTGGAAAAATTGTTTTGCTGGTTCTTAGAGGCATTGAAGGAACAAAATTGGAAAGTCAGAGAAACGTGATCTGGGGAAGAATGAGAATGACCATTTAAAACTTTCATCAGAGTCTGTAGGGAGAGTAAGATATGTGGCATCCAGAAAAATTATTATATAAAGTACAGTTGAAGAAGTTGTTGATGTATCTTTGAGGAGAAGTAGATTTGGAATGGAAAAGAAATAAGAATGCCTTCAAATATTTAAAGAATCATCTTTTTGAAGAGAGAATAGATTTGTTCTATGAAACTACAGATGGTAGAACAACTTGAACCAGCTCACAATAGATTAAAACTCTCTTGTGAAGTGGTAGGCTCATTATGATTGGGGGACACTACCCTCGAGGCTACGTGTTTATTTGTTAAGACTGTATTATTGTTATAGTAACAGTTATAAAGTTGCAGAGTCACTTTGCTAACCAGGAGTCCATACAAATCAAATAATTTTTTTACTTTCAGACATACCAGTGAGTTGTTAAAATTTTTTTTTCTTTTTTGCCTCTGGAAAAATATTTCATAAAACATAATTACTCCCACTGCAGGATGACATCACAGATCTCTAAAGACTGATTTCTCACTTCTCTAATGAGATCAGTTCCTTGGCTTCAGGATAGAAGACTTTATATTGTCTCACCTTAGGATATTGAAATTGTGTGGTTGAGGGCAAGAAAAGTACCTTAGGGCAGGACCTGGGCAAGTTATTTTTTAGTACAGTCTAATGCAAGGGACCAGGTTAAGATGTATCAGGTCAAGAGTATATTGCAAATATTGCCAGCATGAAGACTTACAACTGAGGAAGGTCACAAAATTTAGCAAAAATAAGGGACAGCAGAAGAACTGGGGTAAGTTATTAAAAGTATAAGTATTATATATGCACTTTTAATATATATATTTTGGACTGGACAAGTAAGTAAACTGTCTTCTATATGCAAAATTAGCAACTAGAACTCAGCAAAGGAAGGACATTGTTATCTCAGTCGGAGTGGAATTGCTGTGTAGAAGTGGTAAATTCCTGTGTTCTCTTCTATGTCTATATGACCTCTTGCTGCCCTGGTTTAAGGGCTGCCCTGATAAGAATAAAATCATAATATGATGAGCACAGGGGAAGTATGTTACAACTCTTATATTTTGATTCTCTATCTCTTTGTGCTTTCTATTTAGAGGATATTTAGCCTTTCTTTAAACAAATATTTATTGACTATCAAAATTTTCCTGGAATGAAGAAAAGAGTTGCTATGTGAAGCAGAGTAATGATCAGTGTTGTCTTGTTGTTTGTTGCCATTGAGTCGGCTCTGACTCATGGCTCCCTCATGTATAACAGAGCAAATTGTTGCCAAGTCCTCCACCATCTTCATGAAGGTTGGTATGTTTGAGTCTACTGAGCAATAATAGAAACCCACAATGATCAATAAGGTGTCCTTTCCTACTTTTTGTTTCTAGTCTTATAGCAAAGTCTTATATATTTTTAAAAAGATAAACTAAGGACAAGAAAAATTAAGCATATGGTCTCAAAGTTTTATTTATACATTTTAGAGGTGGATATTGATGTAAGATTAATTTCCTATATATCAAATCTGGTCTTAAATCAGGAGTGAGAAATTCTCTTATGGTGTTCTTCGAGATCTGAAAATACTTTTATCTCTGAGGTACACTGGCAATAAGGGGGTGAATGTTTCCATACTGAAGAAATTGGATGCTCTAAGCATAGTTTAAGGAATTCTGAGCAGCTGTTTTCAAGTTCCTCATGTTCCCGTTACACATCTGCCTCTACACCTAGAATTTTAGAGATGGTGTTAAGGATACTCTAGTTCTGTCTTCTAAGGTTGGTCACACAGCTAGTAAGTGGAAATATAACATTGAGTCTGATTTGTTTTACTAGCAGTAAGAAATCATGAAATGTTAGTGTGGAGGGTTTGTCTAGTTATTTCTTATATTTTGAAGAATGAGGACTGACAAAACTTACCAGTCATTAGATATTGGAATGATGGAATCTATAGGAAGTTTGCATATTTTCAGAAAGATCTTTTTTTTTTTTTTTCAAAGATTGTCTTACCACTCCTAGTCCACTGTGGGAGACATTACTGTAAGTATATAACTTACTAGTTGTGTAAACTCAGGCAATTTACTTAGTCTTAGTCTTAGCCCTGGTGTCACAGTGGTTGAGTTATGGCTGCTAACTGAAAGGTCAGCAGTTTAAATCCACCAGCCACTCCTGGGAAACCCTACAGGGCAGTTCCGCTCTGTTCTATGGGATCGCTATTAGAATCATCTCGATGGCAATAGAGTTTCTCTGCTTTATCTGTAAAATGGATATATGAATGACAGCTTCCTTACTGGGTCATTGTGAGGATTAAATGAGTTAATACATGTAATGTTCTTAGGAGAGTGCTTGTAACATGGTGGTATAAAAGTTATTATTACTACTATTATTATTACATAAAGCATATTTTATAATATTTGATATAATAGAAGTCTATACAAGATATATGATTCATTTAAGTGGCAAATCCTATTACAAAATAACAGTAAAACTTCTATTTTGGAGTCTTTCTTACTGTGATTATAATGGATTAATATTTATGTTGTTATATTCCAAATGCATCTATATACTCTGTATTAAGAATAATGCTTTGCTCACTAGCCCCAGATGGCTGTGAGTTTTTCTCCCCAAAAAATTAACCTATGAAATTGTCATAATATTTAGCAGACTTTACACAATGGATTGGACCTTAGAAGTCCCTTGTGATGTCCGCTTTTATTGTTTTAAATTTATAACTGTAGCTCTTCAGGACCTTTTTTTGGTTTTAGAAGTGGGAATCTACTTTCTTTCTAAAGTTGATTTGCCTCCTTATCTCCCAGGCCCATGTAAACACATGGTCAAGACATGCCAGCATTTCCTCAGATCTTCCACATTGAGACGAAAATTCCATGGTGGTAACTTGTACTTAGGTCCGTTCTGGCCGCACTGACCTAATCATGTACTTGAGTAAATTAAGTTTCTGAATTCTTCTTAAAGCTAGTTATTATAACTGAAATGTAAAAATGGAGACCTTTAAATGGTAGAATTTAGCACTTCAACAATCAGGGTAAAATTATGTAATGAAATTGTGGTTACCTATACAGTTTTCATTTTTAAAAGTTGTAAAGGTTTATTATTTTAGTTATATATAAATAACTTGGTCTTAACAAACCACTGAAGAATATGGGGTGCAGAACTTCAATCAATGTAAGTACAAATATCTATTGTGTATTGGCAGGTGTACACGGCTAAAGACAAATATGTTTCTTTAAAACTGAAAATTGTGTACAATTTTCTTTTTGTACTAAGTGGTCAAATCGTGCCTAATGTGTTAAGCAAAATGTCAAAAAAATTCCAGTTGCTATTTACTCACTATTTAACTTTTTCCTTTTGAGAATCAATTGTGTTCAAAATTTACCACGCATATTTAAGTTAAATGAGTTATCTCTGAAAGGTCCATCCCTGAAAGATGTTATAGATTTTGATAAATCAAAGTGTGCCAAGGAGAGTTTAAGAAGAGATAAAAGACAAGATAAGAACACAGGACTGAAAATGCATAGATGGTTCATTCATAATTGATTGGTCTTTATGTGACAGAAGGTGAATTTGATTAAAATGAGATGCAAAGAAATATTCTTGACCTTCACAGAAACTTTCAGAATATCACCATTTTCTCTAGGATTTCTCTCCTTCATTCAATAATATGGCAAACTGCTTCTTTAAAAATCTTAATACACTTCCCAGTCTATGATTCTCAATTTGAACATCATTAATCAAGACTACTTAGCCTTGTTTTCTAGATAAATTACATCCTGATCTACCGTTCCTAGCTTAGTTTTTATTGTTTCTTAACATGCACCCAGTCCTCCAGGTAGGCCTTTCCACTCATGAGTCCTTGAAAATTTATTTTACGTTTTTCCTTTGTATTTTTCTTCCTATGATTTCCTTTGCCTGGGATAGACTTATCTTTCATTTTTCTCTAGTAAATTTCAAACTTTTAAAAAGTTTTAACTCAAATAATTCCTACTCCTTGATACCTTATCTTACCACTTTGGCATAATCTCTCTCATCTCGCTAATATTTATGGTATTAATGTGTCACTCATTTATATTTGCCTATTTCTGATTTCATATTATTTATTTTTCAATATGTGTATCTTATCTTTTTAATTATGATAGGAACCTTATCTGTTCCTTTTTTCCCCCACACTTCTCCCATTTCCCATCATCTTCATGGGTGTTGAAATAGCAGTCAATTGATATCTATATTTCATTGATTTGAATTGACTTAATTGAAAGCTTATGTTTATTTTATATATAAACTAGTTATATTATATTGTGAGTCATTGTGATATGCTCCTGATTTTCTTTCACTTAGGTGACTGTGCATTGGATACATGGCTCACACGAATGAATCAGTGGTATCTGAGTTTGTGCTGCTGGGACTCTCTTGATTCTTGCAAACTTCAGCTTTTCTTTTTTGCAATCTTCTCAATAGTATATTTGGCAACTGTGCTAGACAACATCTTGATTATTGTTATTATTTCCTCTGACTCCCATCTGAACTCTCCGAAGTACATCCTGCTCAGTAATCTTTCTTTCATTGGTATCTGCCAGTCTAATTTGCCACCCCCAAGATGCTTGCAGACTTTTTTGTTGAGCACAAGACTATCTCTTTTGAGGGTTGCATGGCTCAGATATTCCTTCTTCACAGTTTTGTTGGGAGTGAGATGATGTTGCTTGTAGCTATGGCATATGACCGATTTATAGCCATATGTCAGCCCCTGCACTATAGTACAATTATAAATCGGAGACTATGTATAATTTCTGTAGCTATTTCCTGGGCTGTGAGTATTCTTCATTCTGTGAACCACTTGGCTTTTACAGTGGATCTGCCATTCTGTGGCCCCAATGAAGTAGATAGTTTCTTTTGTGACCTTCCCCTGATGATAGAGCTGGCTTGCATGGATGTTTATGAAATGGAAATTATGACCCTAACTAACAGTGGTCTGATATCACTGAGCTGTTCTCTGGCTTTAATTATTTCCTGTGCCGTCATTTTGATTACTGTCCAATGCCAGTCCTCCGGTGGGTCTTCCAAGGCACTTTCCACATGAACTGCCCACATCACAGTGGTGATTCTTTTCTTTGGACCTTGCATTTATTTCTACATATGGCCCTTTAGCAGACTTTGTGTGGATAAGTTCCTTTCTGTTTTCTGTATTGTTTGTATACCCCTGTTGAATCCCATCACCTACTCTCTGAGGAATGAAGATGTTAAATTGGCCATGCAGAAGTTGAGAAAACGTCATGTGAACTTCTGGAAAAACTAGGGCACCACGGTGAGCGAGAATAATCTTGAATGGGAATGAAAAAACCTTCAATGGATCACAGCATTGTGCAGCCAGATCTGCTAATGATATGGTTTATTTACTTAAGGAATTGTTATTTTTCCCTAAATGCAAGGGAATTGCATAAAATTCTGAATTGCAAATTGTCGTGAAAATATTTACTAATACTTTAAAAAAATTATAAATAAAATAGATTCTATTGGGAATAAAATGCTATTCGTGTTCCTAAACTTGTCATAGGAGTCTTGGTAGTGCAATGGTTAAGTGTAGGGCTGGGCTGCTAATTGAAAGGTCGCGAGTTTGCTCCCACTTGTCTTAGTCAACTAGTACTGCTGTAACAGAAATACCGCAAGTGGATGGCTTTAACAAAGAGAAGTTTATTCTCTCACAGTCCAGTAGGATACCAGTCCAAATTCAGGGCATCAGCTCCAGGAGAAGGCTTTCTGTGGCAGCTTCGGAGGAAGGTCCTTGTCATCAGTCTTGTTTTGTCTGGGAACTTCTCTGTGCAGGAACCTCAGGACGCGCTTTGCTCCCGGCACTGCTTTCTTGGTGGTATGAGTTTCTCATGTCTCTCTACTCACTTCTCTCTTCTATATCTCAAAAGAGATTGGCTTAAGACACTACCTAATCTTGTAGACCTCATCGATATAACTGTCACTAATCCATCTTATTACATTATAGTGATAGAGTTTACAACACATAAGGAAATTGCATCAGATTACAAAATGGTACACAATCATACAATGCTGGGAATCATGACTCAGCCAAGTTGACAGATATTTTTGGGGGGCACAATTCGGTCCATGACACCACCTAATGGCTATGCAGGGAAAAGACCTGGCGACCTGCTTCCATAAAGATTACAACCAAGGAAACACTATGGGGCAGTTCTACCCTGACATATAGGGTTGCTGTGAGTCAGAATTGACTCGACAGCACACCACAACAAACTTACAATTCTCTTTAATTGAGCACATGATATTTTTATACTTTACAATCAGTATGTACAAGCCAACTGAGTTTCTGATATATGCACTCAACTTATTCATAGTAGTACTCTACATGTTGACATAGTGGAAAAAGTATTTTAGAAGATGGATTTCACCTCATTGATACATATTTGTCAGCTTATCTTTTTCTTCTGTGTTGAATATGTTAGTTACTTAAAATTATCCCTACTTATTACTAATAACATATAAATGCTCCTATAATTTTTTTTCTGTTTTCTTTTAGATTTTCTTTGGTGTGTATTTCTACTCAAATGTCTAGATTTTTTCTAGATATTTGATGCCATCGGCAACATATATGTCTGTTTTCCAAGGCTACTTCTTTTGAAAATAGAATAAATTGATTACAATAATTTCCATATTATTCACAGAAAATTGCAAATTTCTTTGAAATTGCCTGTAAATATGTGAGGTGTTGAATATTTAAATACAAAGCAAATGTAATTCCACATGTATCTGAAACTTATAGAAGTGACAAAAAATTAGTAATGACTTAGAACTGAATCTGGAATCTATTCTTTCATTTTTCTTGAAAGCACAAGAGGACAGGTACAATTCATGTATAGACCTAATATGAAAGATCAAAAGCATCTATTAAATATTGTTTCATTTGCTATCCAAAATTTTTCCTCTGTACTTCTCACCTGAGATTTGCATTATGGAAAAGTCCTTGTAACAGAAAGACTAAATGTATTCTAACAATGAAAAACAAACTGCTTAACATAAAATAGAAAGTTTTCAATTGTTATCACTCTGAAGTCAGTATTTTAATTGTATAATAAGACATAAATTAGTGGTTATGTGACATATAGTAACTCCACATGCCAAGCCCTGTGCAAATGAACTTTTAAATATAAACACACATACTACATAGCTAAGTTTCTAGGAAGTTCAGATATTTAGTCAGTTTCATTTGTACAATGTCAAAGATGGGTAGTAATCTTTCATACTTGATTACCTGTTTTATATTTTTATATAATGCCAAAACCATTTTAGACATACAATAAACATTAAATCAGTTGTGATATTGGTGGCAGTATTTTCTCTGTCGTTTTTTTTAACTCTATCCTACTGGCTAGAATATACAGAGTCATTGTACCAAAAAGAATTGGTCAACATTTAGGCACTTCAGGTGGTAGCGTATGATCAAGAATCGATGTTATTAAAGGAAAAGGTTCCAGCTGCACTGAAGGCGCTGGCAAAAAAACAAGGCTCCAGGAATTGATGGAATACCAACAGACATGTTTCAACAAACGGATGGAACATTGGAAGCACTCACTCATCTATGCCAAGAAATTTCGAAGACAGCTACCTGGCCAACTGACTGGAAGAGATCCATATACATATCCATTTCAAAGAAAGGTGATCTAACAGAATGTGGAAATTATCGAACAATATCACTAATATCACATGCAAGTAAAATTTTGATGAAGATAATTCAAACACAGTTGCAGCAGTACATTGACAGAAAACTGCCAGAAATTCAAGTCAGATTCAGAAGAGGATGTGTAACTAGGGATAGCATTGCTAATACAAGATAAATCTTGGCAGAAAGCAGAGAATACAAGAAAGATGTTTACCTGTGTTTCATTGACTATGCAAAGACATTCGATTGTGTAGATCATAACAAATTATAGATAACATTGTGAAGAATAAGAAACTCAGAATACTTAATCGTGCTCATGCAGAAACTACATAGACAAAGTGGCAGTCCTTCAAATGTAGAAAAGGGGATACTGCTTGGTTTAAAATCAGGAAAGCTGTGTATCAGGGCTGTGTCCTGTCACCATACTCATTCAATCTGTATGCTGAGCAAATAATCTGAGAAGTTGGAGTATATGAAGAAGAATGCGACATCAGGATTGGAGGAGGTCTCATTAACAACCTGTGATATGCAGATGACAACCTTGCTTGCTGAAAGTGAACAGGACTTGAAGCACTTACTGATGAAGATCAAAGACTACGGCCTTAAGTATGGATTACATCTCAACATAAAGAAAACAAAAATCCTCACAACTGGACCAATAAGCAACATCATGACAAAAGTAGAAAAGATAGAAGTTTTCAAGGATTTCATTTTATTTGGATTCACAATCAAGGCCCATGGAAGCAGCAGTCAAGAAATCATATGACGTATTGCAGTGGCCAAATCTATTGCAAAGGACTTCTTTAACATGTTAAAAAGCAAAGATGTCACTTTGAAGACTAAAGGTGTGCCTGACTGAAGCCATAGTATTTTCAGTCACATCATATGCATGAGAAAGGTGGATAATGAATAAGGAAGGCCAAAGAAGAATTGATGCATTTGAATTACCGTGTCGGTGAAGAATATTGAATATACCATGGACTGCCAGAAGAATGAACAAATCTGTCTTGGAATAAGTGCATCCAGAATGCTCTTTAGAAGCAAGGATGGCAAGACTTTGTCTTCTGTACTTTGGACAGGTTATCAAGAGGGATCAGTCACTGGAGAAGGAATCATTCTTGGTAAAATAGAGGGTCAGTGGAAAACAGGAAGATCCTCAGTGAGATAGATTGGTACAGTGGCTAAAAAATGCACTCAATGCATGGCAACAATTGTGAGGGTGGTACAGGACCAGGCAGTGTTTTCTTCTGGAGTACATAGAGTTGCTATGTGTTGGAACGACCTCAAGGGCACCTAATGACAACAACACGCGATGTAAATGCAGAGGTGTTGATCATATCCTTGAAAAACCAAGTCATTTGACTACTGTGATTCTCAGCAATCTCATATGTAAAATGAGGTTGTTAATAACAACTATTTCACAGGACTGTTGTGGGACAAGAGGATATAATGGAAACAAAAGCACTTTATGAATAGTAAAGCATTGTATAAACAAATAGTTTTTTTGGAACAGGTAATTCTGTCAACCTATGGATAGGTACGGATCCTGTGAAGGTAGGCTTTTTCTACATCTGCCTCTGCAAGTAGACTAAATTGAAAATGTACATGCACACACTCACTCTTCCCTTTCTCCCTTTCCATCTTATTAAAATGCATGTCTCTAAATTTAGAACTTGGTAGTGCTGATTTATTAGCACAACTTAGAAACCAAATAAAATTTATTCAATATCAAGTAAAACTATAATGTGAACAACATACACTCTCAGAGTTATACAAAGATTGATCAATTTTTTTGTCGAAGACTTAGAATCAAATATGGCAGAAATAACATAAACACAAATAATTAAAATACAAGATAGATTTTGATGAATGTCATAGTGGAGGGATCAACAACATACTATAGAAATAAGAAAGAAAACTGTATTTCTCACTCCTTTAGTTAAAAAAATTGGATTTCGATGTTTGGATATTTCCATGGATTCAGATGGTGGAAAGAGTATGTTGGGAGAGATAACAGTCCATCTTCATTTTTTTCAAACAAAAGCACGTCTTGCTAGTTCATTTTTGTTCTCACATCTATTCCTTGTCTTTCTGCTCAGCACTGTTATTAGGCTGACCCTGCAGTCTGCATTCCCCAGTCTCCAATTGCTTCCAGCTGGGTTTGTTCAATTAGAGGAACAATGAATATTGGAGGGCAGGAGGAAGACAGAAGCCAAGACATTTACCCTTTGCTCTGTTCACTGGGTACTCCATTACAGTGATTGTCCTTTCTGTGATTGTTTTAGGTCCTGGCAGACAGGCCATCATGTTATCTGTTTCCATTAGGTGACCCTAGGTATCCAAAAACACTCCTTTCTCTATTTTTCCAGTATGAGTTGGGAGAGAAGTGTGGATAACATCTCCTAGTTGGCTTATTAGCTTATCCATCACATGTGTAAATGATTATCTGTACTACACTCCCTCTGTTTTACATAGAAGGATTTCTGTTTCCCAGTTTGCACCTTGACTGATACAGACACAGAGGTGGAAAGTAGAGTTCAGGAATGACCAATAATAGATTTTGGCTCATAAATTGCATGCTTGAAAATTAGTAGCAGAATACAAAGCTCAAGAATAAGATAAGGGCAAGAAAGATTATTAGTGGCTTTTAAGGAACACAAACACAAAATCTACTTGGCACCTACTGTATGCTAGTTATTGAACTACTCGTTTTAACTGATTACATAGCAATCCTTCAAGATGGATATTATTTTCATTAAAATGAAAAAGGAGGAAACTAAAGAGAAAGAAGAATGATGAAGAAGAGGAAAAGGAGAGGGAGGGAAAAATGGGGATGGTGAGGAGCAGAAGGAGGAAGAGAAGAGGGATTTTAATTTCTGAGCAGCTATTTGATCAATTCTCTGTAGTGCCAGAGATACATTCTTCCACTATCTAATTCTTACTTCACCACTGGGTCTGTTTGGGTTTTCAGTGATCAATAATGGCCATAAACTATCACATTAAATGTGACAAAAAATCCAAAAGTCCTAAAATAAAAGATTGATAAATTTACTATATAATTTTCCATGGAGGTATTAAAAAAAAAACTATCACAAATAAAGTCAAAAGAACAGCAGTATAACTAGTAGACAAAGAACTAATAGCTTTAATATGTAAATAACTCTTACAAGCAATAGGTAAAATCCTCAGAAGCCAAAGGAAAATTTGACAAAGTATATTATTGTTGTTTTTAATGTAATGAAAATGACTCTTGGATATAGCAAAATAAATGTATAAATATATATATATTTGTTTATAGATACACAAATTATCTTGGGAAATGTTCAAGAGTCTGGTGATAGATGCTGCCTTTAATAAAAGGAATTGGGTGCTTGGGATGAGAGGTAAGAGTTGGAAGGATAATTTTTTAAAATTTTATTTAAAAATCACATTAAAAATCTTAATTGAGTCTGCTTTAGGCAATGATGGATTAACAGAGGTCAGATTTACCCTTAAATAAATTGAAAACTGAACAAATTACATTAAAATATGGTTTTCAGACATTGGACAACAGACAGCAAAGGACAGTAATACCTGAGAGAAGACAATCAAATTAATTCAATAGCTTATGGTCTTGTGAGAGTTACCAGGCTACAGTAGAGGGACTGCAAACCTAAATAGAAACTGCTAGTCTCTCTGAATTAAGAAGAAAAATTTGAAGTCCCAGGAGGTCAATATGGCTAGAATTTTCAGGGAAAAATAGTGGAAAAGAAGAAGCTGAGCAGAGAAATAGTTCTAGATAATTTCAGTTGGCTCCCCTCCAGTATTTGTTTATATACTACTCTGTGCATATGTGTGAAAAAGTTATCTGAAACCTGGGAAAAATCACCGGAAAAACAGGTAGGCAGAACAATTCTGAAGCTCACATATTCCAGGAACAGTTCATGTTACTACTAGACAGAATAGTGTGGATTTCTAGGAGGATATTCCTTCATTTGATGCCTGGGTGGCTAACCTAAATGTTGGTTGTTCAAACCCACCAAGTAGCACCATGGAAGAAAGGCATGATAATCTCCTTCCATAAAGATTACAGCCAAAAAAAAAAAAAAAAAACTATGGAACAGTTCTACTCTTTAACACGTGGGGTCACCATGAGTCAGAACTGATTTAATGGCAACAAGGTTATTTGGTTGGCATTGCTTCAGTAGTGCCAAAAAATTAGCCCTAAAGGATGATGCAGACTTGCACTAACAAAGCTTAAAAACAAATCTCAAAGGGGCCAAAATAATTCCAAGAAACTTAACTGTGTCACCAAATCAAATCCAAAAATATTTAAAGGATTAAAAAAAAAGAAAAAGAAGAAATAAACATTGCAAAATTAAAAATGCCTAGCATATAATTAAAAATTACCAGACATGCAACAAAGCCAGAAAATATGAGTTATAAGCAGGAGAAAAAACAGCCAATAAAAAGAGACTGAGAAATGACATAAATGATAAAATTATTATATTATTTTATGTGTGTATTATATATAAGTATATATGTGTACATACATAAAACAATATAATCTTAATATTATTTAGAGGTAGAGCATGATTAGGTAAACATGTATTCTGTAAACCTCAGAGCAAGTACTAAACAAACATAAAACAGAGAGATAATTAATAGCTAACAGTGGAGACAAAAATGGAATCATTAAAAAAAAAAAAAATCAGTGAATCCAAAAGAAGGAACAGCAAACAGATGAAACAAATAGCACACAAAGATCTAAATGTTAAATTTAAACACAAATGCACTGAGTATCACCTCGTTAAATGGAGCCCTGGTGGCACAGTGTTTAAGTGCTTGGCTGCTAACAAAAATGTTGGTGGTTAGAACTCACCAGCTGCTCCATGGGAGAAAGGTGTAGTAGTCTGCTCCAGTAAAGATTACAGCCTAGGAAAACCTATGGTGCAGGTCTACTCTGTCCTATAGGGTTGCTATGAGTCAGAATCAACTTGACAGCACAGAATCGCAACAGCAACAACATCACAATAATTAGAAATAGTAAACTAATTAACAGGTAGAGATTGATAGGCTAAAAAAGCAAAAATCAACTACATGCTGTTAGCTAGAAATGCACTTTAAATTTAAAGACACAGGCAGCTTACAAGTAAAAGATGATAGAGAAACAAGTAGACTTTATATGACCTTTTGTAACTGCAGAAGACTCACAAAGCTACAAAAAACTAGAATTTGATATCAAGACCAGGGTAAGAGACCAAGTGAACACATTAGATTCTCATTTAAAGAATTTGGGGGGCTATACCTTATGAGTGGGGGAAAAACAAACCTTTAATCCAGTTTCTATTCAGCAAGTACTAATTGAATTGTAGTTATTAACCCCACTCTATCTGCATAGCAGAGAAATAGGTGCACCATTTTAGGAGAAAGATAAGATTATGGGAAAGCTGATTAAAAATATCTATAAGTAACTTCCAACATATATCACAATGTGATAAATGACAAACCAAAACAAGTAAACAAATACAAATGAAAGTTGTGATGTGTTTTGAAGGGAACAAATAATGCATTGAGATAAAAAAAATAGAAATCAAGAGGCCCTCTGTATAATAATCTTTCAGTTAATATCTGAAAGAGGAAAAGAATATAGCGTATGAAGAACCAGAGGGAAAAAATACTCAGGCAGAGGAAAGACAAAGTGAAATTTCCTGAAGTGGAAAGGTATGGTGCATACCAGAAAATGAAGCAGAGTTTAGCGAGAGAAAAGAGTGACTGGAGATGAGGTTGAAGGATAATACATAAAATCTAAAATGGAAAGGAATCAGTAAGGAGATTGAGTTTTATTCCAACAGCAATGAGAAGATATTTATCATTTTAAAGTTAAGTGGTTTGTTCTGATTTAATCCTTAAAAAGATTACTCTTGGAAGAATTGATTGGAAAAAGTCAATGGTAGAAAATGGGAGATCATTAGAAGGCATTTAAAACATTTAAGGAGAAAGATAATGAAGATTTGGATAGGGCTGGTTGCAATAGAAATGGAAACAAGTTGATGTATTGGGAGTATTTTGGAGGAAGGCACAGCAGGCCTTGTTAATGGATTGGATGTATGGAGTGAAGGAAAGGAAGGAATCAAGATTTTGTCTGAAACCACTTCGTCTATGGAAATGTCATTACCTAGAATGGAGCAGACTAAGGAAGGAATAGTTTTGGAAACAGAATTGAAATGTTTGTGAAACATTAAAGAGAAAATGTCAAGAAGGAACTTGGTTTATCAGTCTGGAGCTCAGAGAAGCCTATGCTCCTAGATTAGGTTCACCATATTTTCTTGGTGCTCACTCTTTGTCTCAACATTAAACATTTTCTCGTTGTCATCTGCTCTTCTTTGTGGACCTTCTTAGTTCTTCTACATCTCTCATGAGATTTCTTTCCACAACAGCCAAAAGCAAGCTCGTGTATATTTGAGCAGCTCCACCCACATATGCCCAACTAAGCTTTCTTTCTGATTTTGTTGTATGGTCAAGTACGGAGCAGATACAATTAAAATGTTGAATTTGTTTAATAGAATATTACGTAGTACGGTGTTTGAAACTATCATAAATATTGCCATGAAAAGGAAGAAACAAAAGTTTAAAGAAAAATGGTTTTGAATTTCTTAGGCCCCAGCCAGATTTACATTTCTTCTGATCGATTTTCTTCAGGCTCTGAGCATGCAGGCTAATGCTTACTGGAATGGTCACCTTGGATAAGGGAAAGAGGCACATGGAAGGAGACAGATTATTAAGTGAGGTTAAATGTAGCTATTGTAAGTTTCTGGGTCACTACATTTTCCCTTGCGATAAATGCCCTCACTTGCAAATACAGGCCAATAATTTAAAAATTATCATCATCATTGCCTTGGGAAAGGCAACAAAATTATGTTAATAACTCCCACAGCAAGATGACTTCACAAAGGAAGTTCTTTAATTGGTTATCGTAATGGGACTGGCTATCTGAGATTTTTGAGTGTGTGGTATGGTATTTAAATATTTGTTTTGTAGGCCCTTATGGTTCACTTTTTTCAAAACCAGTGGGTTTTGGAGGCTTATTTTCCTCAAGCTGTTGCTACTCCCTTGGGATTTCTACCAGAACTGCTATGTGGAATTTAATCCCACCAAGCAAGAGATTAAACATAGATACTACCATTCAGAGAGTTAAAGGTATTCTGAGCTAAATTTATTACTAGAATTAAGATGACCTGAGTTCTTAAGAAGGAGAACTTGAAGTTTGTGTGTGAGAGTCTAAAATCTGAAACAAAATGTCAAACCACGTCTGATTATCATCACTGCCAACACTGATGATTGATTGGAGATCCAGGTAAATGTGAGAATGCTGATATTTAGTTCAGAGAGAACAGAGATGATGTTAAAGTATAGAATGGGACATAAAGTTGTCATTTTAATGACCAGATGGACTTCCTTGGATATAGGTTCCCAGTGATCAAGTCCTTCTTAATTAGGAAAAATATATGGTTAAGAATGTGTTCTTGGATTATGCAAACCCTCCTTAACTAGCAGTGTGCCCTTGTGACACTGACTTTACCGCTAAGGTATGCTTCCACTGTAATGTTAGGATTGGGATATTATGTCCATCATAGCTTTGTTGTAAGAATTAATGAGATAATGTGGGAAGTGTTTAGCACAATCATTTGTACAAATTGACTTGAAAATAGACTAAGGCTATTATAATTATCAGTGGCAGAGCCATTTTCTTCCCAGCATTTTACAAATAGAGAATGCTGTAATTTGATATTTTGATTTTTTTTTCTCATTGAGGAACTTTTTAAAATTATTATTGTACTTTAGATGAAGATTTACTGTACAAACCAGCTTCTCATTAAACAATTAGTATACATATTGTTTTGTGACATTGGTTACCAACCTCACAACATGTCAACACTCTCCCTTCTTGACCTTGAGTTCCCTATTGGTAGCTTTCCTGCCCCTGCCTTCTAGTCCTTGCCTCTGGGCTGGTGTGCCCCTTTATCCTCATTTTCTTTTGTGGGCCTGTCTAATCTCTGGATGAAGGGGAACCTCAGGAGTGACTTCAATACTGAGCTAAAAGGGTGTCCGTGGGCCATACTCTCAGGGTTTCTCCAGTCTCTGTCAGGCCAGTAAGTTGGGTCTTTCTTGGAAGTTAGATTGTTGTTCTACATTTTTCTCCAGCTCTGTTCTGGACCTTCTATTGTGATCCCTGTCAGAGCAGTCAGTGGTGGTACCCAGGCACCATCTAGTCGTGCTCGACTCGGTCTGGTTGAGGCCATGGTAAATGTGGTCCATTAGTCCTTTGGACTAATCTTTCTCTTGTGTCTTTTGTTTTCTTCATTCTCCCTTGCTTCTGACAGGGTGAGACTGGTGGAGTATCTTAGATCATTGCTCACAAGCTTTTAAGACCCCAGATGCTAACGTTGAGGGACTTTTCTAAGTTCTATTATTTTGCACTCTCTTGCATTAGAATTGCATATTTATTTGTGCTATGATTAGTCACATATCAATGCAAGGCAACTGAAGCAAGTCCTTTGTATAGAAAATCCTTTACTCAATTTGATTAATTATCTACACAGAGACAAGAAGCCAGTTTCCTCATACATAGTTTTCCTTCATTGGCAAACTATTTTCCTTCTCTTTGACATCTTTGATTGACTCTTTGCTCTCACATCTCCATCATTAACACCAAATCATTTTGTTTGTTAATCTGGGCTGAGAAACCTAGAGTCTGACCCAAAGGAGAAGCTGCTACAATTTGCCTTGTGAATTTTGCTTCTCTTTTTATGCTTGATTAGAATGCTTTTAGTTGAACTTCTTGGCTAAACCAAATCAATTTCTAAGTCCAGAAAGTACCACATATGGATTTCAGATTTCTTCTTTAAGTGGAAGGCTAGTTTCACGTTCACTTTATCTCTAGTTTAGACAGAGACCGGTAGCAGCTTTCCAAAGTCAGTGACCGAGGAAAGATTATCCTTAGGATGTGCTCACATCCAAGTCAGGGAGCTATTTAACTCTGTATTTGAAATCTAAAGTAGATTTTGTAATAAAACATAAAAAAAACCTTCCCTTTCTTTCTCAATGATAAGTACTGGGAATAAAATTGTAGCTCTGGTTTATCCCACTCTTTCTTTTACAGGTTAAAGAACTCTGAAGACTGGAAGTGACTGTAAGTGAATAAAGAGAGCACTCTAAGGAACCCTACCTGGCTTCTCTTCAGTCTCTTCCTTTTTCAGATTTTCATCTTACTGTTTCAACAAGTTGTATGTTTATTATAGAAAAATGATTTCATTCTAATATTGTTTCATTAATCTTATTTTTTGCTTTTTTTAAAAAAGTCTCATAGCTTGTGAATCTGCTCGGAAGCAGATGTTTACCATTCTGATTGACTTTACCTGTACCGTACTAAGACTTTATGCAATTTTCAATTATAATAGCTTGCTAACACAACTAATATTTATATGCCACTTTATAGTTCTCATAGCTCTTTCAAATGAATGTTATCACAGATAAAGTATCAAAAGTTCAGAGAGTTGTGGTCAATTGCATAAGGACGTGAATCTTATATATTTTGTTCACTGTTATATTACCATGCCTACAGAGTGCTTGGCATATAATCATAGAAGGTGTTCAATAAGTTGAATGAATGAATGAACAAACAATATCACAAAATAAGTAGTGAAGCCAGGAATTAAACCTAGAACTTCTGATCTCAAATTTTATGCTATTTATAAAATGACTTCCTATGAAAATTTTCAGTCTTTTCCTTTCCCTAAAGACTGGCTAATCACACAATTGTGAATAAGGATTATGATTGGCTCTTAATATGGAAAAAAATGCCTTTAGGTTTTTAGAGAAATTCTGCCTATATTTGTAAACTAAACTAAGTCAATTCAATTAAAATTGGATACAAAGTAAAATGGTTTTAGATAAGAAAACTTTTGGTTTAATACATTTACCACTATTCAAACTCTTGTCAGACCTTGCATATACAGAGCTACAGTTCAGGAAGACATTTTAAAAGGCATAAGATTCTATGAGGTGTTACCATAAAAAAGCAATGACTATGGCCTCAATATTGAAAAGTCATGCCATGAATAATTATTATATCTGAGCACACTGTCATTGAGTGTCACTACAGACACACAGGGAGCGCCTCCAGGCTTGTGAAATTTGGCCATGATCTTCATTTCAAAGGGCCCTTCCTGGAAATCTTAGATCGTTCTGACTTTATTTTGAACAAGAAAAATTACACTATGTATTTACATGGAAAAACAGAATTTGCAAAGCAATTTTATATGCGTATTTTACTGTAGAAAATACAAAGGCAAGTTGTGTGTCTTCACTCTTAAGACTGAATTTATAGCTTCCTAAAGTTGTAAACATATTTAAACTCATGAGGCAGAATTTGTTCAGAAAAGCCAATTATATACCTGTCAAGTGCATAATAAGGTTAAAGGCTAGATCTCCATTCATTTTATCTCTATTAAACCTGCCAAAATTATACCGATGTTTACAAAAAGAGCACTCATTTCACATGAATCAGGTATTACACTTGCTAGCTACCCCCTTTATCTGGAATGGATTTCCTCATGGCTTGCTCCTCATTCCCCTGTCTTTGTTGAAATGTAACCTGCCTAGAGAGGCTTTCTCTGACCACCCAGTCATAATCTGTATTCCTTTGCTCTACTTTATTTTCTCCATGTTGTTGTTGTTAGGTGCTGTTATAGCGACCCTGCGTACAACACAATGAAACACTGCCCAGTCCTGCGTCATCCTCACAATCTTTGCTATGTTTGAGCCCATTGCTGCAGCCACTATTGTCAATCCATCTCGTTGAGAGTCTTCCTCTTTTTCACTGACCCTCTATTTTATCTTCTCCAGGGACTGGTCCCTCCTAATAACATGTCCAAAGTATACGAGATGAATTCTCACCATCCTTGCTTCTGATGAGCATTCTGGTTGTACTTCTTCCAAGACAGATTTGTTGATTCTTCTGGTAGTCCATGTTATATTCAATATCCTTTGCCAATACCATAATTCAAAGGCATCAATTCTTCTTCGGTCTTTCTTATTCAAAGTTCGGTTTTCACTTGCATATGAGGCAATTGAAAACATCATGGCTTGGGTCAGGTGTGCCTTAGTACTTAAAGTGACATCTTTGCTTTTTAACACTTTGAAGAGATCTTTTGCAGCAAATTTGCCCAAAGTAGTGCATTGTTTGATTTCTTGACTGCTGCTTCCATGGGTGTTGATTGTGGATCCGAGTAAAATGAAATCCTTGACAATTTCAATCTTTTCTCCATTTATCATAATGTTGCTTATTGGTCCATTTGTGAGGATTTTTGTTTTCTTTATGTTGAGGTGTAATCTATACTGAAGGCTGTAGTCTTTGATCTTCCTCAGTAAGTGCTTCAAGTCCTCTTCACTTTCAGCAAGCAAGTTTGTTTCATCTGCATATCAAAGGTTATTAATGAGTCTTCCTCCAGTCCTGGTGCTTCCTTTTTCATATAGCCCAGCTTCTCAGATTATTTGCTTAGCATACAGATTGTATGTGTCTGTCAGTTTGTCATACTGTGGTGGCTTGCGTGTTGCTGTGATACTGGAAGCTTTGCCACTGATATTTCAAATACCAGCATCGTCAACCTTGGTGGACAGGTTTCAACTGAGCTTTCAGACTAAGACAGACTAGGAAGAAGGACCTGGCAGTCTACTTCTGAAAAAATTGCCTATTGAAAACCTTATGAATTGCAGAATAACATTTTCTCCATAGCATTTATCATTAACTGATATAATATAGATTTTATTTACTTTTTAATCTACCAGCTCCCTATCCCTTTATGATGTAAGCTACATGAGGGTGGGGGATTTTTTTACATTTATGTTAGTTGCTTTGTCTCTAGAGTCTATAATACTGTATGGTGCATAGCAGATACTTTATTTGTTGAATGAATTAATTACATCAGAGATGGTGATCAATAGACTTTGGAAAATACTTTTTTATTGTAACATTAACTATACTAGAGAATGAAGAGGTTGTAAAAAGGACCAGCAAGATAAGTATTTCAAATACAAATTTAATTAGAAATGTCTGATGCTAATTAAAATTGCATGTAACCCCGTCTTTAAAGAGTAAGTAGCTGATCAGCTCAAATAGTATTAAATTCAATTACTATAAAAGGGAAATCATATTGAGAAAGGTAGAAAGTACAACTGTGATACTAAATGAATCATTCTTTTTTATTTAAAAGAATGTATGTTTCCAAGGTCCTAGGAAGATACTTTTTTTTTTTTTACTGCTAAGCCATTTAACCCGCTGCTATAAAATTTAAATTGTTTTACTATAAGCAAGTGAATGCAATCCCTGGCTCATGCTAGTTTTGTTACAAATAAATTTCTCTCTATTCTTATTGCAGATATCTCACATACCTGGCCACATCTCACTCCTTTGGTGTAATTTATCAGAGTAATTGGGCTGATTTCCATCTCTTTATACTGAACTAAGTTTCCTCTCCCTCCAAGATTTTGTAAAGGGCGCTAGAATCATTTTGCACTATATCTGAATGTGTAAGTACACATTGTGTCTTTCAAAGTACTTTGGAGATAATATACACTTCTTCTGCATTAATATGTTAGAATACAATGCAAATACTGCTTTCTCTCAACTTCTCTCCATTTTTATTGACTTATTGTTGATTGGATACGCTTACTATCTATCTTTCTTTACTTCCATCTTTCCTTCCTTTCATCCATCCATCCATCCAATCTATCATCTATCTTACATGCCAAAAGTAAATAATAATTCATGTAATTATTTAAGTAATCACAGAGAAAAGTATCTATTTCCTAACAATAATGTGAATAATCACTGTCTTTACCCTCACCATATTTTTTATAGTTATTAAAATTAAAATATTTATTTCCTTTACATGAAAGATGAAGGACTTATCTTTATCCATTCAATTTCTTTTCTATCCCCCTCTAGATAAATTCAGCAGCCCAGATTCAATTGATGGATGAAACAATAAGTCAGTGGTTACTGAATTTATTTTGTTGGGCTTGTCTAGCTCTCGAGAACTCCAACTCTTCCTTTTCTTTATGTTCTGTGTGTTTTATGAAGCTGCTGTTTTGGGAAACATCCTTATCATCCTCACAGTAATCACAGACTCTCATTTGCATTCCCCGATGTACTTTCTCCTTAGCAATCTCTCCTTCATTGATGTTTGTCAGGCTACATTTGCTACTCCCAAGATGATTGCAGACTTCCTCAATGAACACAAGACCATCACCTTCCAGGGATGCATGTCGCAAATCTTTTTCCTACATGTCTTTGGGGGTAGTGAGATGGTGCTTCTTGTTGCCATGGCCTATGATCGATACATTGCTATATGCAAACCTCTGCATTACATGACCATCATGAGTCTCAGGGTGTGCACTGTTCTGGTGGGAGTCTCATGGGCCATTGGCATCCTACACTCAGCCAGCCACCTGGCATTCACAGTCAATGTGCCTTTCTGTGGACCCAACAAGGGGAACAATTTCTTTTGTGACCTCCCTCTCGTGATCAAGCTTGTGTGCTTAGACACCTATGTTTTGGAGATCCTGGTGCTCACCAACAGTGGCCTGTTCTCACTTAACTGTTTCCTCCTTTTGCTCACTTCTTACACTATCATCCTTGCTACTGTCCATGGCCAAGCTTCTGGTGGGACATCCAAAGCTCTCTCAACCTTGTCCACCAACATCACTATTGTGGTTCCATTCTTTGGCCCATTAATCTTCATCTATATTTGGCCCTTTGAAAGCTTCCCAATTGATAAATTTATCTCTGTGTTTTTTACTGTCTTTTCTCCTCTCCTTAACTCCATCATTTACACACTGGAAAATAAAGATGTGAAGGAAGCCATGAGGAAGCTAAGGAACCAACATGTGGGTTCCAAGCAAGTCTTTTGATAACTAGAGAAAGTAACACACATCCTTACTTCTTGGCCACCGTAGTGACCATGTATAATTATTATCCTTGTGTTTATATTATAATTATCTTTCACTACTAGAGTTCTGGAAACTGGTGATCTAAAAGTTCGTAAATTCAGTGCAGAATCTCATATTATGATGACAGTCCCTGTAGTCTGTGGCTCACTTGATCTTCCCTAAAATATATCAATTCCATATATTAAAACTCCTAAATAATCTTTTTTTACCTTATATAGGATTTTTAAAAAATCTCTTGCAGCATTTTTAAGCATTAAAGATGATTTCCTAACTCTTCTGATTTGATCAGGTTAGCACAGACAATAACAGCATAATTTGAGTTAAGAACACTCTGCTTTGGCATGATAGGCTGCATGAATGCTCTAAAACATGTTCCTCTGCCTTTATCCTTATAACCTATAATTTTTCTAGCTAAAATTTGGGTCCTATAAATGGCTGAAAAAATTCCACACACACAAAAAAGACATTGATATTTATAAATCAGATTTTATTTTATATATCATTTGTGCTAAATCTTAAAGACATAAAATACTATAGAAGCAATTATGAGACTGAGTTTCGCTGCTCTGGCTTTGAGTCCAATAAAAAGCCTGTTGCCATGTATTCTGACTCATGGCGACTCCTTGTGTTACAGAGTAGAACTGCTCCATGGGATTTTCTTAGCTGTGATCTTTACGGAAGCAGTGAAGCTGAGTGGGTGTGAACCACCAATCTTTAGGTTTGTAGACAAGTATCAACTGTTTGTGACACCCAGGGACCTCTGAAACAAATAATGGCACACCAAAAATATAACTGTCGGTAGTTAAAATTACTACAGTACTTTTGCAACCCTCTGGAAGAAATTTTCTAACACTTACATACAAATTCTCTATAGTGCTGATAATAAGGCTACCATTAGTTGAGAATCACTGCAGGATTTTGCTTAGTTAATTTCATCTGAGAAGGTCAATTTTAAAGTAGTTATGGAAAACTCATACATGAGTAATTAGAAAGTATTCGCAATACTTCTCATTTTCTCAAATTTTAAGTGAAACTTCAGAAACATGTCAGCAACCATCTTACCATGAAAATGATAAGAGAAGAGTGAGCACATGATTGAGCCTGTCTTTTCTCAGTCATAGAATCTGTTACTGTCATCCTTGGATTATTTAATTCATTCCAAGAGGAGTTTGTTCTGTTTGTGCTAGCTTTCAATTCAAGCCTGTAGTTTCTGAACTGAAGATGAGATTGTCTTTTGGTTTTGTTACTTAGAATAGATTATCCTAAGGCAAATATTACTCTATCTCCTACCACACTTGTCAAAGTACCGAAAGCTTAACATGAAAGCATATACAGTAAGCATCACAAGGGAGATACCATAAACAAAACATTAATTTTCAGAGAAGTTATATTGTTGTTTCATACAAATGAGGTGTCTGGGAGTGACTGGGGTAGGAAGTCAATGGAAAACTAGACTGTCCATCCCTAAGTCTCCAAATTTTATGTAGTTATTGCACTTTGTAGGAATCTGATTTTGTTTTCACATTTTGTTATCCAGATGTGAAATTACTTAATTGGATCTTACTTCAGTAAACTGACTTTGATTTAAAATGGCCTGTATGAATATCATTGAATTGGACAATGAAAGGCATTACAAAAAGGCAAAGTCATAGTCCTCTGTTCAGGAATAGATTTCAAATCAATCAGGATAGCAATAAATATGTTTATAAATAGTTAGGAATAGAGGAAAGTAAAAGGTATTAGAGAAATTATAAAACATGTATATTGAGTGAATAATCTCAGTGTGGTAATGCTCAGTTCTGTTCAATTAAAAGCAACAAGATGAATTTCAGCAAACTTTTTTACTTACTTAATTTATACCAGATACTTTGAACACATAAAAGAGCACGAGGAAGATCCCCGGTCTCATGGAAATGACTGTATATTAAGGAAAATGCATTCATAAGCAAATATAGCATACAGGTTTTGAATGAAAAATAGTTTAATCTGAAGATAGGTAGGTAGGTAGATAGATAGATAGATAACTGCTGTCAAGTTGACTCTGATTCATGGCAACCTTATGTGCAACAGAACAAAAAGTTGCCTACATCATCCTCAGAATTGCCAGCATGTTTGAGGTCATTGCTTTGGCTATTGTGCCAATCCATCTCACCAAGGACCTCCTATGCTCTTGTTGGCTCTCTAGTCACCAAACATAATGTCCTCCTCCAGTGATTGATCCCTCCTGATGACATGTTCAAAGCAAGCGAGTCTGTTGTGGTGCACAAGGTTTTCACTGGCTATTACTCTGTACAAGCATTGCAAAATGGTATTGCCGGGAAAGGACACTTAGTTGGGCAACTACCAGGAAATCCCGTAACTGGACACTAACTTCGTGAATTTGCCCCAATTCTAGTTTTGGCCCACAGATTCATAAAGTCAGAAATCCTAGGCTGATAATTGTAAGAAACTTAGAAGATAACTTTTCCAAATTGCATTGAAAAATACAATTGTGAAATGAAACAGGTAGAGCATTGTGATTGGAACAGAAGCCAAATTATTAGTAAGTAGCTTTGGTAAATCTGTGTTAAAATTAAAAGTTTTGGTGACATGATTGGCATGTGTAAGGTCATCAGGCTATGCTACCCTGAGAGGGAATTACCCATCTGAACAATGGTGGGACAGGAGCTAGTATTATTTATCCCAGTGACTTCTCTTATTTTGACATACGTTCAGGGCTTGATAGAGTCTTTCCTTAGAAGTGTTAATGCCTCTAATAAAGTTAAAATCAAGTCTCACTGGTCTGAGAATCATTCTAACTGAGAGTTGGCATATGTTCTCTTAGCAATTATATAAGCTTGTAGAATTTAACTCTCAAATGACAGCCTTATTTCATCACTTCTAAAGTGCTGAGGGTCAAATATCATTCAAAGAAAAAAGTGTACAAGTGGCAAAAAAGCTAGACAAAATAGTCAATCTAACAGATAATAAAAATGTAAGTTAAAACAAGAGTAATGTGATTTTCCCGTATTAAATTGATGAAGTATAAAACAAAAAGATAATACTAAATAGTACTAAAATTTTACATGTATGGGAACTCTTACTTTGTCAAATTTACCAAACCATTTTTAGAAAGGAATATATTGTGTTTATAAAAATATTTTCAGACTCTCGACCCAGTGATTTTATTTCTAAGAGTCAATCTTGGAGTAATTTATCTCCCAATTTTATACCACAAAATTAAATGGGTAGATAATTTGGAGATCATGAATTCTAGAATATATAATTAAAAAACCCATTGCCGTCAAGTCAATTCCAACTCATAGCGACTCTATAGGGCAGAGTAGAACTGCTGCATAGGGTT
Organism: Trichechus manatus latirostris; assembly: GCF_000243295.1. Taxonomy (NCBI): domain Eukaryota; kingdom Metazoa; phylum Chordata; class Mammalia; order Sirenia; family Trichechidae; genus Trichechus; species Trichechus manatus. The sequence goes on from NW_004443971.1 coordinate 504,777, forward strand.
TCCAAGGCTGTCATCTTTATGGAAGCAGACTGCCACATATTTCTCCTGCGCGGAGCAGCTGGTGGGTTGAAACCAGTGACCTCTGATTAATAGCCGAGTGCTTAACCACTGTGCCACCAGGGCTTTCCTAGAATATATAGTCCTCACAAAACGTTGGTGCAATCTCACTCATAAATAAAGCTATAAATTTCTTTAAGACTCAGCAATATGCATAAAAAAAGGATAGTAAATCATGATCCAGTTATGATTACTTAGGAACAGGTTGACTTAACATTTTGCAATCCTTCAATATAATTCACCACATTAACAGAATAAAAGAAAAAAGTATATATGATTATTTCAAAAGGTACAAAAAAGTATTTGATAATTATCAACAATCATTGTAGGAAAAAAATTTAAAATACTTTGGAAAACTAGGAATAGAAGTGACTTTAGCTGAAAACTTCAATATCTGGGCACAAGATACATAATGGTATCCATGAATCACTCGCTTATCTACTCCACTCATCTGGAATGCCAACAGAGAAGGCAATAGCAATGCCCACAAAAATAAACAAAAAATGTAGATATGTATGAGAGAGGGGTGGAGGATCACAGCATATCTGATTCAGAAAGATTTTAGATGTTAACTAGAAATAAAATTATTGGATCATGAGTCTGAACATGTTTTGATAAACACAACAAATTCCTTTATAAAAACTGTTAAGTAATTTTTTTCCTTTTTTTATTGTACTTTAGGTGAAGGTTTACAGAACAAATAGTTTCTCATCAAACAGTACACACAATGTTCCATGACACTGATCAACAACCCCATGACATGTCAACCCTCTCCCTTCTTGACCTTTATTTTTTTTTGGTGAAAATATACATAGCCAAAGATACACCATTTCAAAAATTTCTACATGCACAGTTCACTGACATCGATTACATTCTTCCACTTGTGCTGCTATTCTCACTTCAGATGAAGGTTTACAAAACAAAATAGTTTCCCATTAAACAGTACACACGTTGCCCTAATGACAAAGGTTAACAACACCACTACATGTCAACATTGTCCTTACTCAACCTCGGGTTCCCTATCACCAGCTTTCCTGCCCCCTTCTGCCTTCTAATCCTTGTCCTTGGACTGTTGTGCCTCATTAGTCCCATTTTGTTTTATTGGCCTGTCCAATCCCTGGCTGAATGGTGAACCTCAGAAGTGACTTCACCACTGAGCTAAAAGGGTGTCTGGGGGCCAAACTCTCGCGGTTTCTCCATTCTTCTGTTAAGTAACTTTTGACAAAATAGAGCTCCCATATATCCAAATTTTTAGTTCTGTTTAGTATTATCCTTGTTTTATATTTCATCAATACGTTAGAGGAAAATGAAATTACCTTTTTGTTTTAACTTGCATTTCATTGTGGCAATTGAATGGCCATAAGCAAAAGAAGGAAGGTAGTTCCCTACCTCACATGATATACAATAAGTAACTCAAAATGGATCAAAGTCCTAAATATAAGAGCTAAAACTATAAAACTTATAGAAGGAAATAGATGAAAAAGTTCATAATCTTAGATTAGGCAATAATTTCTTAGACATGATGTCTAACACACAAGCAACTGAAGTAAAGATAAATTGGATTTCATCAAAATTTAAAACATTTGGGTGTCACAATACGGGGGAAGCCAGTACAACTTGTACAATAGATAAGTGGTAACTTTGGTGAAGGATAAGACAGCACACAATACTGGGGAAGCCAGCACAACTTGTACAAGGCAAGGTTATGGAAACTCCATGGACACATCCAAACTTCCTGAGGGACCGAATTGCTCTGCAGAGGGCGGTGGGAACCATGGTCTTGGGGAACATCTAGCTCAATTGGCATAACATAGTTTATAAAGAAAAT
>NW_004443971.1:506761-529849 GCF_000243295.1 Trichechus manatus latirostris
AAAGAACCACAACTACCACGGCCTCCACCAGACTGAGTCCAGTACAACTAGATGGTGCTTGGCTACACCACCTACTGTTCTGACTGGGATCAAAACAGAGGGTCCCAGACGGAGCTGGAGAAAAATGTAGAAGAAACTTCTAGCTCACAGAAAAAGACCAGATATACTGGCTTGACAGAGACTGGAGAAATCCCGAGAGTATGGCCCTTGGACACCCTTTTAGCTCAGTAATGAAGTCACTCCCAAGGTTCACCATTCAGCCAAAGATTAGACAGTCCCATAAAACAAAAGGAGACTAATGGGGCACAACAGTCCAGGGACAAGGACTAGAAGGCAGGAGGGGACAGGGAAGCTGGTAATAGTGAACCCAAGGTTGAGAAGGGACAGTGTTGACATGTCGTGGTGTTGTTAACCATTGTCATAAAACAATATGTGTACTAACTTCAATGAGAAACTATTTGTTCTGTAAACCTTCATCTAAAGTACAATAAAAAAAAACTGTTTCAAAGACACTATCAAAAAAGTAAAAAAGTAAAAAGACAGCTCACAGAATGAGAGAAAATATTTTCAAATCATATAGCTGATGAAGGAATAGTATTTAGAATTTATAATTAACTCTTAATAATAAAATAACAAATTTAAAAAAAAAAAAAAACATTGCCATCGAGTCGATTCTGACTCATAGTGACCCTATTGGAGAGAGTAGAACTGCTCCATACTCTAAGGCCATAATCTTTACCAAAGCAGACTGCCACATATTTCTACTGTGGAGTGGCTGGTGAGTTCCATCCATAAACCTTTTAGTTAACAGCCAAATCCTTAACCACTGTGCACCAATGCTCCTTAAGGACAAATAACCCAATCAAAATTTGGGTAAAAGGTATGGATAGGCATTTTTTTCAAAGATGATATACAAATGGCCAATAGGCACATGAAAAGATCTTCAAAATCATTAGTCATTAGAGAAATAAGAATTAATGAGATAACACTTCACAGAACTAAAATGGCTAGACAGTACTCAAAAGTCAGACTATAACAAGTGTTGGTAAGTATATGGTGAAATTGGAAGCTCACACATTGCTTGTGAGAATGTAAAATGGTGCAGTTGCTTTGAGAAACTTTTGGGCAGTTCTTCAAAAAGTTAAACATAGTTACTATATGAGTCTGCAATTACACATCTAGAAATATACCCAAAAGAATTGAAAATGTATATTCAAATGAATACTTGTACAAGAAGCTTCATAGCGGCACTATTTACAACAGTCAAAAGATGGAAATAACCCAAATGTCTATCAGCTGATGAATGGCTAAAGTATGGTGTATGAATACAATAGAATATTATTCAGTCATAAGAAGGAATGACTTATTGATACATGCTATAATGTGGATTGATGAACCTTGAAAACATTATGCTAAGTGACCTGTTCTTGTAAATATTACAGCCTAGAAAATCCTACGGTTCTCTGTCATATATGGTCTCTATGGGTAGAAAATCATTTCATTGGCACCTAACAACAACAACCTGTTACATTATTCCATTTATATAAAATGCCATGAATAGGCAAATTTATAGAGATGGAAATTAAATAAATGGTAGCCAGGGGTTGGGGGAGTGATTGACAATGGGTACAGGGTTTCCTTTTGGGATGATGAAGTTGTTTTGGAATTAGTATTGAAGGTTACACAACTTTGTAAATACACGAAAAGCCACTGAATTGTATACTATAAAAAACTGAATTTGTTGAATGTGTTTATCACGAAAGGGTGTTGGGTTTTGTCAAAAACCTTCTCTGTCCAGATTTGAAATGATCATGTAGTTCTTTTCCTTTGTTATACTGATGTGGCAAATTACATTGATTGATTTTCTAACATTGAACCACCTTTTTATTCGTGGAATAAATTCCACTTGGTCATGGTGTACAATCCTTTTAATATTCTCTTGGATTAGGTTTGCTAGTATTTTTTTGAGGATTTTTTTCATCTATATTCATAAGGGGTATTGCTCAATAATTTATTTTCTTTTGGTGTCTGTGGCTGGCTTTGGAATGGCATAATGCTAGCCTCATAGAATGTGTTAAGAAGTATTCCAAGGACTGAGTCAATATGGTGCTATAGACAGATGCATCAAGCTGTCCCTCTGCAGCAAAGATCCAAAAAAAAAAACTAGGTAAAACAGATAAATCCTGGAACTCAAAGCATCAAATGAAGGGATAAAGAACTAGATCAAGCACTGAATGGAAGAAGAAACTGACGGAGAACAGAGAATGAGGAGAGATATGGAGAGGAGGTCCCCTGCCAGCTAATGCAGCACAGCTTCACCATTTTAGAACATAGCCAGCAACAACCCTGGACAGGGAGTACAGGAAGGCAACTTCATCGAGCTCCCAACAGAAGACAGAGCACCCAGTAATCAGAGAAACATGCTTCCCCATCCCTCACCCTTTCGCCCCATACCCCGCCTCCACCACTTCCTGACAGGCCATACCACACTGCTTGGCTAGAGACACCTCGGGTTTGCTCTGCCCCTACCAGCTGGCTCCCGCCATACTGTTTTTTTTCTCTTTATCTATTTTGATTTTCTTTCTCCCTATGACTTAGCCCCTTATATCATCTCCACCCCGCCTAACAAGAAATGTCACCTCACCGCCACTCTGGGTCTGGCCAGTTCCCACCAGCCAGCTCCCACTGCACCATTTTTTCCTTTTCCTTTCTTCCTATTCTTTCTCCCTTCCACCTAACACTTATGCCACCTCCACCCCACCCAGAGGGCAACATCATGCCACTTGGGTAGACAGACACAAGTTCGCCACCACCCTGGGTCTGCCTCACTACCACTGGCCAGCTACAAACTGTGCCATTTTTTCTTTTTCCCTTTCTTCCATTTCTTTATCCCTCTCACCTAACCCCATACACCACCTTCACCCCTCCTGGAAGACCACTCAGTGCTGGTAGGCTAGAGAGTCACAGGCCAGTGGCTAGCTGTGGTCCACCTCACCCCTACCCACCATCTCCCACCACTCCATTTTTTTCTTTTTTGTCTTTCCCTTTCTTCCTTTTCTTTCTCTCTCCCATCTAGCCCTGTATGCCACCTCACACCTTCCTGACAGACCTCACCACGCCACTCAACTGGAGAACCACTGACCCACAGTAGCCCTGGGTCTACCCCATCCCCACACACTGGCTAGCCTTTCCTTTTAGTTTTTGTTTTCTCTTTTCTTTTTTTTCTCCCCCCACCTACCCCTGTACTCCACCTTCCTTTCCCACTGGCCCCTGATGTGCCATCATGGCTAGAGCATCCCTGGTGCTACACAGGGCCCAAACTGCCTCCCCTTCCACCACTTGATCAGCTGTTGAATGCTAGGAAGCAGACCCATAACATTCAGCGTTTGATACCTCTTGCCTATCTGGTGATGAGCTGTGAAAGCTTCCACACCACTGGACCAACATCAGAATCAGTGCCTGCCCAGTCCACCTGCCCTCAGCCACCTTGCCAAACCAGTGTACAGTGAAACAAGCTCACCCGGCCTGCTGCTGACCTGCCACATGGACAAGGTGGGGAGAACTATTGTGAACACAGATGAACAAGCAGTAAAACACACCTGGCCCACCTGCTCTGACATATCAAAACAATATGAAAAGCAGGATGAAAAAATGAACGTACAATCAATAAATAAAGAAAATAATACCTTACTGTCTCAGAGACAGAAGACAATATCAAAACATATTAAAAAAATTTGGTCAAGCAAATGATCAAACTAAAAATCAGATGACTTTCTGGTAGAAGAAGAGGCAGTGGAACTACCCGATGTGGAATTCAAAAAGCTGATATTTACAATGCTTCAAGAGATTAAGAAAGAGATCAAGGAAAACACAGACAAACTAAGAAAAAATAGACAAAATCATGGAAAACACAGACAAAAACAACAAAAAATCTCCAAAATCAAGGATAACACAGACAAAGCAATTGAAAAATTCAGGAAAATAATGCAAAAACAAAATGTCAAAATAAATAAACAGACATCATACAAAAATAGCAAATAGAAATCCAAAAGATAAACCACAAAATTTCAGAAATGGACAACTAAATAGTAGGTTTCAGGGGCAAATTTGAAACAATGGAAGACAGAATCAGAGAGATTAAAGACAAATCCATAGGCACCAATGTGTTTGAAGAAAAATCAGAGAAAAGAATGAAGAAAACCTAAGAATTATGTGGAACACAATCAAGAACAAAAATTTACGTGTGATCAGAGTTCCAGAACAGAGAGAAAATAGAAAACACAGAGAAGATTGTTGAAGGTTTGCTGGCAGAAAAACTTCCCAATATGAAAGACAAAAAGCTGACTATTCAAGAAGCTCAATGAATCCAATATAGGACAGACTCCAAAGAAAGTCACCAAAAAACTTCAAGGTAACCACAAAGAAAGTTAACAAACCTACTCACTAGAATAAAAAAGAAGAAAAACATAATGACTTTCAAAAAAAAAAAAAAGAACAACCCATTGCTGTCCAGTCGATTCTAACTGATAGCAACCCCATAGGACAAAGTAGAACTGCCCCATAGCCTCCAAGGAGCAGCTGGTAGATACAAACTGCTGACTTTTTGGTTAGCAAAACTTTTAACTACTGTACCATCAGGGCTCCCATAAAGACTTAGCAAGCACAAAATCTACAATAACAAAATAAAAGAAAAATACAATCCACAAACAAAAGGAACTCAGAAGAGAGTAAGAGGAACAAAGAAAACATCAGCACCACCACAAAAAAAAAAGATATGACCAATAAACTCATACCTATCAATAATCACATTGAATGTAAATGGTTTAAATGCACCTATAGTCAGAAAATGGCAAAATTGGTTAAAAAAAAAAATGACCCATCAATATGTTGTCTACAAGAGACATACCTTAGAAACAAAGACATTAATATATTACAAATAAAAGGATGAAAAAATATATATCAAGCAAATGATAACCGAAAAAGGGCAGAATTGGCAATACCAATCTCAGATAAAATAGACTTTAAGGCAAAATCAACAAGAAAATAAAATGAAGGACACTGAATAATGATTAAAGGGACAATCTACCAAGAAGACATAGCCTTAATAAATATCTACTCATCCAACAACAGGGCTCCAAAATACATAAAACAAAAGCTAACAGCAATGAAAAAGGAAAAAGAAAGTTCAACAATAATAGTAGGAGACTTCAACACACGACTCTTGGTAAAGGACACAATATCTAGAACAAAAAATCAACAAAGATACAGAAGAGCTAAAGGTCAAAATCAAACAACTTGACTTCATAGACACATATAGAACACTCCACTCAACAGTAGCAAAGTATACATTCTTTTACAATGCCCAAGGAACATTCTCCAGAATAGATCAAATTTTAGGATGCAAAGTAACCCTCAATAAAATCCAAAACATCAAAATAATATAAACATTCTGTCTGATCACAACATCATAAAAGTAGAAATCAATAAGAGAAAGAGCAACAATAAAAAAATCAAATTCATGGAAACTGAATAACACCTTGCTTAAAAACAACTGTGTAATAGAAGAAATCACAGAGAGAGTAAATAATTCCTAGAATCAAATGAGAATGCAAACATACTAAAACCCTTTGGGACACAACAAAGGCAATGCTCAGAGGTCAATTTATAGTAATAAACACACATATCAAAAAAGAACAGGCCAAAATCAAAATGCTACCCTAAAACCCAAATAAACAAGAACAGCAAAAGAAGTCCACAGACAACAGAAGAAAGGAAATAATAAAGAATAGAGCAGAAATAAATGAAATAGAGAACAGAAAAACAATTGAAAGAATCAATAAGACTAAATGTCAGCTCTTTGAAAAGATCTATAAGATCAACAAACCACTGACCAAATTAACAAAAAGAGAACAAGAGAGGAATCAAATAACCCTAATAAGAAATGAGACGGGAGCCATTCAGCAGACTCAATTGAAATAAAATGAATCATAACAACATACTATGAAAAATTGTACTCCAACAAATTTGAGAACCTAGAGGAAATGGAAAAATTTCTAGAAATACAAACTCTACCTAAACTAACACAAACTGAGGTAGAAAAAATAAACAGACCCAAAACAAGAAAAGAGATTGAAGAGGTAATTCCTGGCCCAATGGCTTCACTGGAGAAACCAACCAAACATTCAGAGAAGAGCACACACCAGTACTACCCAAACTATTTCAGAGCATAGAAAAGGAAGGAATACTCCCAAATTCATTCTGTGAAGTCAGCACAATCCTATACCAAAGCCTGGCAAAGACACCACAAAAATTACAAACCAAATATCCCTCATAAATATAAATTCAAAAATTCTTAAAAAAAAATTCTAGCCAATAGAATTTAACATTATATCAAAAAAATAATACAACACGACCAAGTGGGATTCATATCAGGTATGCAAGGATGGTTCAACATTAGAAAATCAATCAATATAATCCAGAAAATAAATAAAACAAAAGAATCACATTATCATCTCAAATGACACAGAAAAAGCATTTGATAAAGTCCAATACCCATTCCTATAAAAACTCAATAAAATGGGAATAAAAGGGAAATTCCTCAACATAACAAAGGACATCTATGCAAAAGCAACAGCCAACATCATTCTTAACCAAGAGAGGATGAAAGCATTCCCCCTGAAGATGGGGACAAGACATGAATGCTGTTTATCACCACTTCTATTTAACATTGTTCTGGAAGTCCTATCTAGAGCAATAAGGCAAGAAAAAGAAATAAAGTGCATCCAAATTGAAAACGAAGAACTAAAATTATTGCTATTCACAGATGATGTGACACTATACATAGAGAACTCCAAAGATTCAACAAGAAAACTACTAGAGCTAATAGAAAGATTCAGCAGAGTATCAGTATACAAGAAAAACATACAAAAATCAGTAGGATTCCTACACAACAGTGAAGAGAATTTTGAAAAGAAAATCAAGAAAACAGTAAGATTTATAATAGCCACTAAGAAAATAAAAAAAACTTAGGAATAAATCTAACCAGGGATGTAAAAGAACTATACAAAGAAAACTACAATATGCTACTGCAAGCAACCAGAAGAAACCTTCATAAATGGAAAAACATACAAGCTCATGGATAAGAAAACTCAACACTGAGAAAATGTCAGTTCCACCCAAAGCGATCTATAGATATAATGCAATCCCTATGCAAATACCAATAGCATTCTTTAATGAGATTAAAAGAAAAACAAACAAAAAAAACTAATCACTAATTTTATATGGAAAGGAAAGAGGACCTGGATAAGTAAAGCATTATTGAAAAAGAAGAGCAAAGTAGTAGGCCTCACACTACTTGGTCTCAGAACCTACTACACAGGAACAGTAGTAAAAACAGCCTGGTACTTCTATGACAGACACATGGACCAATGCAACAGAATTGAGAACTCAGGTGTAAATCTACCTACCAAGGGTCAACTGATCTTTGACAAAGGCCCAAAGTCCTTTAAATGGGGAAAAGATAGTCTCTTTAATGAATGGTGCTTGCAAAATTGGATTTCCATCCATAAGAAAATGAAAGAGGACACATATCTATCATCATACACAAAAACTAATTCAAAAAGGATTGAAGACCTAAATATAAAAACTAAAACTATAAAGATCATAGAAGGAAAAAATAGTGATAACACTAGGGGCCCTAATACACGGCATAAACAGAACACAAACCATAACTGTTGTAGTGTCGTTGTTAGGTGCATTGAGTTGGTCCCGACTCATAGCGATCCTATGTATCACAGACCGAAACACTGCCCAATCCTGTGCCATACTCACGATCATTGTTATGCTTGAGCCCATTGTTGCAGCCGCTGTGTCAGTCCATCTCGTTGAGGATCTTCCTCTTCTTCGCTGACCCTGTACTTTACCAAGCATGATGTCCTTCTCCAGGAGCTGATGACTCCTGACAACATGTCCAAAGTATGTAAGACGTAGTCTCGCCATCCTTGCTTCTAAGGAGCATTCTGGTTGTACTTCTTCCAAGACCGACTTGTTCGTTCTTTTGGCAGTCCATGTTATATTCAATATTCTTCACCAACACCACAATTCAAAGGCGTCAATTCTTCTTCAGTCCGCCTTATTCATTGCCCAGCTTTCCACATGCATATGATGTGAATGAAAATATCCTATCTTGGGTTAGGCACACCTTAGTCTTCAAGGTGACATCTTTGCTTTTCAACACTTTAAAGAGGTCTTTTACAGCAGATTTGCCCAATGCAATGCATCTTTTGATTTCCTCACTGCTGCTTCCGTGGGTGTTGATTGTGGATCCAAGTAAAATGAAATCCTTAATAACTTCAATCTTTTCTCTTTTTATCATGATATTGCTTATTGGTCCAGTTGTGAGGATTTTTGTTTTCTTTATGTTGAGGTGTAATCCATACTGAAGGCTGTGGTCTTTGATCTTCTCCAGTAAGTACTTCCAGTCCTGTTCACTTTCAGCAAGCAAGGTTGTGTCATCTGCATAACGCAGGTTGTTAATGAGTCCCCCTCCAATCCTGATGCCCCGTTCTTCTTCATATAGTCCAGCTTCTCGGATTATTTGCTCAGCATACAGATTGAATACACATGGTGAAAGGACGCAACCCTGAGGCACACCTTTCCTGACTTTAAAACAAGCAGTATCCCTTTGTTCTGTATGAACAACTACCTCATGATCTGTGTACAGCTTCCTCATGAGCACAATTAAGTGTTCTGGACTTTACATTCTTTGCGATGTTATACATAATTTGTTAAGATCTACACAGTCTAATGGCTTTGCATAGTTAATAAAACACAGGCAACTAACCATAACTAACAATACACAAACACTAGAAGATAAACTAGATAACTGGGTTCTCCTAAAGATTAACACTTACCCTCATCAAAAGACTTCACCAAAAGAGTAAAAAAAGAACCTACAGACTGGGAAAAACTTTCTGGCTATGACATATCCAACAAGGGTCTAATTTTTAAAATCTATGAGATACTGCAATTCCTTAACAAAAAAAGACAAGTAATCCAACCAAAAAATTGGCAAAGGATATAAACAGACACTTCACTAAAGAAGACATTCAGGCAGCTAACAGACACATGAGGAAATGCTCGTGATCATTAGCCATTAGAGAAATGCCAAGCAAAACTACATTGAGATACCATCTCACCCAGACATTAATGGCACAAACCAAGAAAACAACAACAACAACAACAACAACAAAAAACCCAGAAAATAACAAATGTTGGAGTAGTTGAGAGGAGACTGTAGCTCCTATACACTGCTAGTGGGAATGTAAAATGGCACAACCACTATGGAAAATGATATGGAGCTTCCTTAAAAACTAGAAATAGAAATATCATACGATCCAGCAATCCCACTTCTAGGAATATATCCTAGAGAAATAAGAGCCATCACACAAATAGACATATGCATATCCATATCCATTGCAACATTATTCACAGTAGCAAAAAGATGGAAACAACCTAAGTGGATAAATGAATTATGGTACGTACACAATGATAAAAAAAAAAGATGAATCTGTGAAATATCTCACAACATGGATAAATCTGTAGGTCACTATGCCAAGTGAAATAAGTCAATCAGAAAACAACAAAAACTGCACGGGACCACTACTGCAAAAACTCAAGAAAAGGTGTACATACAGAAAGAAACAATCTTTGATTGTTACGAGGGTGGGGGAAAGGAAATCACTAACTAGACAGAAGATAAGTGTTAACTTTGGTGAAGAGAAATACAGTACACAATATAGGGTAAGTCAGCACAACTTGACCAAGGCAAAGTCATAGAAACTTCATAGAGACATCCAAACACCCTGAAGGACTGAGTTATTGGGGCTGAAGGCTGGGGACCATTGTCACGGGCGTCATCTAGCTCAATTGGCATAACATAGTTAATAAAGAAAATGTTCTACATCCAACTTTGTTGAGTAACATGTGAAGCTTTAAAAGTTTGTGAGCAACCATACAAGATTCATCTACTGGTCCCATCCATTCTGGAACAAAGGAGAATGAAGAAAACCAAAGACACAAGGGAAACATCAGTTCAAAGGAATAATGGACCACAAGTACCCTAGCTTCTACCAGCCTGAGCCCAGAATAACTAGATAGTGCCTGGCTATTACCACCTACTGCTCTGACAGGGATCACATAGAGGGTCCTGGAGAGAGTAGGAGAAAAATGTAGACAAAACTCAAATTCACACAAAAAAGACCAGACTTATTGGTGTGACAGAGACTAGAGAAACCGCAGAGACTATGGCCCCCCAGACACCTTTTTATCTTAGAACTGAAGCCACTCCTGGAGTTTACCATTCAGCCAAAAATTAGAGAAGTCTATAAAACAAACAATAACATATGTGAGGTATGTGCTTCTTAGTTCAATCGTGTATAGGAGATCAAATGGGCAACACCTACCCAAAAGTAAAGATGAGCAGGCAGGAAGGACAGGAAAAACGTACCTGTGGGTGGGGAAGAGGAGAATGTTGACATGTCACAGGGATTGCAAACAATGCAACAAAACAATTTGTATATAAATTTTTGAATGAGAAACTGATTTGCTCTGTAAACTTTCACCTAAAGCACAATAAAAATAACTAAATAAATAAAGAAGTATTCCCTCTTCTATTTTTTAAAAACTTGAAAAGGATTGGGGTCACTTCTATAAATGTTTGGTAGAAATCCCCAATGAAGCTGTCTGTCCTGGGACTTTTCTTTGTTTAGGAGGTTTTTGATTACTGATTTAATCTTTTCACTTGTTAAAATTTTTCACTTGTTGAAATATTGTATTTCTTCTTGAGTCAATGTAGAAGCTTGTGTGTTTCTAGGAATTTGTCCATTTCATCTAGATTATCTAATTTGTTGGCATACAATTTTTCATAGTATTCTGTTATGACACTTTTTATTTCTTTAGAGTTGGTTGTAATGGCTCCACTTTAATTTCTGATTTTAGGTATTTGCATCTTCTCCCTCTCTTTTTCTTTGTCTAGCTAAAGTTTTATTGATTTTATTGATCTTTTCAAAAGACCAACTGCTGCTTTCATTGATTCTATGTATTGTCTCTCTGTTCTTTATTTCATTTGTCTCTGCTCTGATCTTTGTTATCTCCTTCCTTCTGGTTATGCTGATTTGGTTTTCTCTTTTTCTAGTTCCTCAAGTTGTGCTCTTAGATTATTGAATTGTCACCTTTCTTCTTTTTTAATGTAGACATTTACACAACAGATTTCCCTCTGTGCACTGCTTTCACTGCATGATATAAGTTTTGATATGATATCCTTTCATTTTCATTCAACTCTAAATATTTTCTGATTTCTCTTTTGATTTCTTTCTTGACTCATCGGTTATTTAATAGTGTCTTGTTTTCACTTGTAGGTATATACTCAAAAGAACTGAAAGAAAGAACACAAAGAGATACGTGTACATCTATGTTCATTACAGCACTGTTCACAATAGTCAAAATATGGAAACAAACCTAATGTTCATCAACAGATGAATGGATAAACAAAACGTGGTACATACTTACATTGGAATATTATTCAGCCACAAAAAAGGAATGGGTTACTGATACACACTACAACATGAATGAATCTTGAAAACATAATGCTGAGTTAAATAAGTCAGTCACAAAAGGTCAAATATTGTATGACTCCACTTGTGTGAAATACCTACAATGGAAAAGTATATACAGACGATGTTTGGTTAGTGGTTATCAGGGATAAGTGAGAAGGAAGGGAAGAGTGGGATTCGTTGCTTAGAGGACACAGAGCTTCTGTCAATGGTGATGGAAAAATTTGGATACAGATAATGGTGATGCTTACACAACGTGATGAAAACAATTTAATTGTATTGTACATGTGAAGAACATTGAGATGGCAAACGTTATGTTACGTATATATTTACCTCAATAAAAGGATGAATTTTATGGTATTTAAATTGTGCCTCATTTTAAAAAAAGGAGACAGTATTCATGAATTAAAAAAAAAAAATGCAAGAACTTCCACCTTTAGCCATGATGAAATGACTGGTACCAAACTTAATGTTCCCTTGTAATCAGCTGGAAAACTAGACAAAATATATGAAATGACTGTTTTTAATTATTGTGATGGCTTTTCTTATATCTGTGGGCTGAGGACAATGACACTTTAGAGTGTAAAGGGTGAAGAAAGAAGTTTGGGAAGACATGGGTTTCCTACTTTTATTTCCCACCTAATGGATCCTGAAGAATTTTATTTCCCCTGGTACATACAGATATTATAAGACCAGGGAGGAAAGGGTGCTGTTCTTTCCTAGCCTCCTACTTCAGAATGCAAAGAGGACAATTATACTCCTCACTCTGTGACCATTCTGCCTAATTACTGTTGTCCAAATACCTGACTGGAAAATTATTGAAGGCTGTATTTCTTTGCTAAAATGAAGATGGTTTTACCCATTTGATTACATGTACTGTTTATTTTACTTCAACCCATTATAATTATTTTTATTGTGGAATTCATTTTTTTTTTTTTTTTGGTGGTCATGTTTTTAAAACCAGAGAATGACAGAATATTTGAGCTTACGAGGGAGAAAATTTCACTTTCTTTTTTTTTAAGAGAAACTAAGCATCTACGAAGATGAGTGATTTACATAAAGCTACAAAGTTATTTAGTCAGAGGTGGAAGTAGAAACAATATTTTCTATATTTCAGGATAATACTCTGTATAGTCCATGCTGTCTTTTGACATCATCCGTTGATTTGGACTTTAGGCAATTTTAAGGTTTATAATTCAGAATGGTCCTTTTAAATTTATGACAGAAAAATACTAATATAAATAACTGATGAAAGTGAAAATATTCTGCTGCACACCTACTTAAGAGAAAACAAAACAAAACACGTGTATTCCATACGTGATTCCTAGCTTTTAAAATAGAATTACTATTATGGTAAAATCATTATATTATTACTGCATATATGATGATCATAGATAACACAACCCTGAGAAAAAGGGGAAAAAGTTATCCACACTTTAAATCAAGGAAAAATGAGATGAAGAGCTAAGCATGGTTTTGATAAAGCGATGCAATATTTCTGATACCACAGTGTCTTTACAGGCTGCGGGTCATATAACAGTCACTATTTCTTATAATTCCAAAAAAATATTCTTTTTTTTTAATTGTACTTCAGGTGAAGGTTTACAGAACAAATAGTTTCTCATTAAACAGTCAGTACACATATTGTTTTATGACATTGGTTAACAACCCCACGACATGCCAATCCTCTCCCTTCTTGAGCTTTTTTTTTCGTGAAAATATAGATAGCCAAAGATACACCATTTCAAAAATTTCTACATGCACAGTTCAGTGACATCGTCTACACTCTTCCAATTGTGCTGCTATTCTCACTTTAGATGAAGATTTTCAGAAGAAAATAGTTTCTCATTAAACAGTACACATGTTGTCCTATGACAATGGTTAACAACACCACTACATGTCAACACTGTCCTTACTCAACCTTGGGTTCCCTATCACCAGCTTTCCTGTCCCCTTCTGCCTTCTAGTCCTTGTCCCTGGACTGCGGGCCCCAATAAGCCCGTTTTGTTTTATGGGGCTGTCCAATCCCCTGCTGAACGGTGAACCTGGGAAACGACTTCACCATAATCTCGGGGTTTCTCCAGTCTCTTTCAGGCCAATAAATCTGCTCTTTTTTCGTGTGTGTTAGAATTTTGTTCTACATCCTTCTCCATCTCCGTCCAGAATCCTCTGTTGTGATCCTGGTCAGAGCAGTCAGTGGTGGTAGCTGGGCACCATCTAGCTGTACTGGACTCAATCAGGTGGAGGCCTTAGTAGCTTTGGTCCATTAGTCCTTTGGACTAATCTTTTCCTTGTATCCTGTTCTCTTCATTCTCCCTTGCTCCCGAAGGGATGAGACCAATGGAGTATCTTAGATGGCTGCTCACAGGATTTTAAGGCCCCAGATGCTACTCACCAAGGTAAAATGTAGAACATTGTGTTTATAAACTGTGTTATGACAACTGAGCTAGATATTCCCCAAGACCATAGTCCCCACAGCCCTCCGCCCAGCAATTCAATCCCTCAGGGAGTTTGGATGTGTCTATGGAGCTTCCATGACCTTTCCTTGTACAAGTTGTGCTGGTTTCCCCAGTATTGTGTACTCTCACCCTTCACCAAAGATACCACTTATCTATTGCCTATTTAGTATTTCCCCCCACCCCTTCCATCCCTCGTAACCAACAAAGATTGTTGCTTTTCGTGTGTAAACTTTTTCATGAGTTTTTACAATACAGGTCTCATACAATATTTGTCCTTTTGTGATTGACTTATTTCACTCAGTATAATGTCTTCCAGTTTCATCCATTTTATGAGATACTTCACAGATTCATCATTGTTCTTTATCGTTGCATAGTACTCCATTGTGTGTACGTATTTTTAATAAATTCACGTCTTTGTTTCTAAAGTGTGTCTCTTGTAGACAGCGTATTGATGCATCCTGTTTTTTTATCCATTCTGTCAGTCTCTGTCTCTTTATGGGTGCATTGAGTCCATTTACATTCAGTGTAATTATTGATAGATATGAGTTTATTGCTGTCATTTTGTAGTGCTGAAGTTTTCTTTGTTCTTCTTACTCTCCTGTGCTGAATTACTTTTGTTTGTGGATTTTTTTTTTCATTTCTTTTGTTTTTGTAGGTTTTGTTTTTACTGAGACTTTGTTTTTCCTCTTTATTTTTATGAGTATGTTTGTTAACTTTCTTTGTGGTTACCATGAAATTTACCCTTATCTTTCTAAGTTTGAATCAGTCTATTATTATGTGGTATCACCTTGCCTTCCTCTCAGTTAGAAGGTTTTATACCTACACCATTCATTCCCTTTTTTATTGTTATGATGTTGTTGTCATTTACAGATTAACTGCTCTGATTCCCTGTTGTATTTCTTTTGGTTTTGAATAGTCCTTGAGAGTTCATTTCCTAGATTGGTATCTTATTGGTACGACCTGCTTCCTAGATTCAGCCAGCGAGCTGAAGTTGTTTGTTCTCAGATTGAAGGACTCCCTTTAATAATTCTTGTAAGTTCAGTTTGGTTTTTACTTGTTCCCTTAATTTCTGTTTGTCTGGAAATGTCCTAATTTCACCATCATATTTGAATGAGAGTTTTGCAGGATATATTATTCTTGGCTGGCAATTTTTTTCTTTCAAGGTTTTATATATGTTATCCCATTGCCTTCTTGCCTGCGTGGTTTCTGCTGAATAATCTGAGCTTAGTCTTATTGTTTCTTATCTGTATGTGACTTCTTGTTTTTCACGAGCTTCTATTGGGATTCTTTGTTTGTCTTTGGTTTTGGCGAGTGTGATCATGATATACCTTGGTGATTTTCTTTTGGGGTCTATTCTATATGGGGTTTGTTGAGCTTCTTGGATGGCCAGCTTTTCATCTTTTGTGATATTGGGGAAGTTTTCTGTCAGCAGTTCTTCATTGATCCTCTCTGTGTTTTCTGTTTTCTCCCTCTGTTCTGGAACTCTGATCACTCACAGATTTTTGTTTTTGATTGTATCCTACATAATTCTCAGGGTCTCTTCATTTTTCTTTGTTCTTTTTTCTGAGTTTTCCTGAAACAGAGTTGTATCCAAGTGTTTGTCTTCAGTTTCACTGATCCTGTCTTCTACTGTTTCAAACCTGTTCCTCTGCCCTTCTATGACACTTTCCATTTCTGAAATCTTGTTTATTTTTGGATTTCTGATTGTTGTCTTTGTATAATTTGTAGTTGTGAATTATTTTGGCATTTTGTTCCTGCATTATTTTCCGAATTCTTGCATTTTTTTGTCTGTATTTTCCATGAATTTGTCTGCCTTTTCCATGAATTTGTCTATTTTTTTCCTCATTTTTGTCTACTTTTTGCTTCAACTCTTGGATAATTCTGAGTATTAGAGATTTGAATTCCCTATCAGGTAGTTCTAGTGCCTTTTCTTCCACTGGAAAGTCATCTGGTGTTTTATTTTGGACACCTACTGTAACCATCCTGTCCTGTTTTTGTAAATGTTTTTATATTGTCTGCTGTCTTTGGGGCATTCAGTAGTTATTTTTCTCGTTTATTGATTGTAGATTTGTTTGTCTCATCCTGCTTTTTTTTAATTTGGCTATATCTGAACAGGTGTACTGTGTGTTCTTTGTTGTTTGCTCATCTGTGGGCATACTTTTTGTCTCCTTCTCCAGTTGGCAGGGTCAGTCTCTCAGATATGGTACAGCAGGGCAGGTCTAGCTGAAGAGAATTTGCTGGGATGGATTATTTGTGGCACTTACTACAGCCACCAGTGCTGGTCAGTAATCAGTGCAATGCAGGTTCCAGTAGGTTGTGCCTGTGCTGCTTGGTGGTGTGATGTTAAGCACATGGTGCAGGTAGGCATGATGGACAGGAGAGATTGTGGTGTGTGGAGCTAAGATGGGTATGCAAGAGTAGAGAGAGGAACAGGAGCCAAAAACATACAAACAAAAAAGAGTGCTGGGGAGCTTGCAGTTGGAGTGGAGAGATGAGAGACTGAAATGGAGAAAAAGTAAAAGGAGAAGAAGAAAAAAGAAAAGACAAAAATGAATAATTAAAAATTAGAAAGAAAAAAGAAAAGACTAGCTCCCAGGGATCCCACCAGTGCGGCAATGAGGTCTGGGGAAGTTGCTCCCAGGTATTGAAGTACAGCCTGGCTAGAAGGTGTAGAGGTGTCACTCAGCACCAGTAATTCAGGTGACAGGAAGAGAAGGACAGAACAAAGAGATGAGAAACTGAGTAATGAACAAAGACAAAAAGGGTTAAAAGTGGGAAAAGAAAAGAAAACAAATTAAAAAAATGAACAAGAAAATCCCGCCAAAAAAACAGAAAAAAAAAAAAAAAAAAAAGAAATGCCCCCAGAGATACCTCTGCACGTCTGCACAAGCTGAGGGGGGAGGTCCCAAGCTGGGCAGCACTGCCCAGTCAGAACAAGCTCCCAACTCGAGAAAAGAAAAAGAAAACAAATAATTCAAAACAAACAAACAAAAAGCAGCATGGACAGTGAAGCAGTTGCAGACTTCAGCGGAGCTCCACAGCCCCTCAGGAAGAAGCAAAGATGGCACACGGAGCCAGGTATTTGAGCAAAAGGAGGGGGAGGTGGTGAGAGGTAAGGAAGAAATCAAAAGAAGCAGATAAAAGCAACACCAGCAGCCAACACGTGGCACTCAGGGAGTCGACCAGTGCAGGTGGGTGGAATCCAAGCAACTGGTCCTTCCCAGCCAAGAGACTGTGGCTGTGGGAAGCAGAGGAGGGCGAGTGGGGTGAAGAAGGGTGAGAGGTGGGAAAGCATATCTCACCAGTTACCGGTTGTTCTGTCTCCTGCTGGAAGCTCCGTGAAGCTGCTTTCTTGTACCCTCTATTTGCTGGTCTCTGATAGGAGGCTGAGATGGTGGATCCATCCTGCGTTAGCTGATAGGGGACCTCTCCATGTATGTCTCCTTGTTCTCTGTTCCCTGTCAGTTTCTTATTCCTTCTGGTGCTTGGCTGGGTTCTTTATCTCTTCACTTGATGTTTAGGGTTTCAGGATTGCTGTTTTCTGTTTGGCTTAGTTTTTCGGATCTTTGCTGTGGAGGGACTGTGTGATGCTTCTGCCTGGAGCACCATGTTGCCGGAAATCTAAAAAAAAAATTCTTGATTTTTTTTTCATAGTGAGAAAATGGATGCTTATATGAAAACATAGATAAATCTGCTGAGGTTCCCCCTTAAACACAATGTTTTAACTCCCTGGAGAATTCCATCCATATTCTGGGCTGTCAGATGAGATTAAGTTGGAAGGCAACATTTTTCTATGATGTGTGGGTAAAATCTCTATACTTGCAGCTGGAATGGAGGCCAGGAATCAATCCTCTTCATGTATATTTGGTTTTCATTTCTAGAGGTCTTTGAAAGTTATTTGTGATTACCTAGTCTACTGCTGTTGTCAATAGCAGAAATATAGCTACAACTGGATTAAATTCTATGAAAATTTGTAAAACGGGAGATTTTGTTTTCAGAATTTTATCCTTTTTGCCTTCTGACTTTCAGAGTCCTGACTGCTCCCAAGTGCTCCCCAGCTAGGGCCTCTCTTGGGGTTCTGTATCCAACCTTCTCCCACCTCCTTGAAGATGGCCAATCCTGGCAACAGACACGCTTAACCTGTTTTCTTTTTCCTTAAAAGTAAAGCTCCTTATGACTCATTTGCTCAGGATTAGGTTGGTGTTTTCTTATAAGATAAGGAAGTAACAACTAAATTATTCCCAACATTAATGATTATAAACCAAAGAAACACAAACCCATTGCTGTTGAGTTGATTGCATTGCTGTAACTCACGGAGACCCCATGTAGAGCAGAACTGATCCATAGAGTTTTCTTAGTTGTAATCTATACGGAAGCAGATCACTAGACCTTTCTTCGTCAGAGCTGCTGGTTGAGTTTGAATTTCCAAACTTTAGGTTGGCAGTTGAGTGCAAACCATTTTTGCCACCGAGGCTACAGGATATTTCCACACTTTCTTTTTTTTTTTTTTTTAGGTAAGTGAAAGCATTTTTCAATATTCTTCTGAAACCATGCACCAGGCTTTGTCTCCATAGTGACCATTATACCTCTGACCTGGATTTGGGGTGGGGGTGGGGTAGGGGTTGGCAGTGCCGGAAAGCTTGTAAACCATATGCCTTTGAACTGACATGGTTTGGTAACTCTGTAAATTATACTTCACTTCATCCACCTGTCGTAATATCCCAGATAGAAAAATCAGGGAAAAGTTTGTTAAAATTTCAGAATAGGAGGGACTTGAAAGTCATCTAGTACAAATCTATATGCATACATTAATTCACCCTAAAATATTACACTAAATGAAAAATTGGCCTTTACTTGAGCACATTTCCTAATGGGAGAATCATCCTTATACAGGTCAGACCATACTGTCTTTGAACAGGCATCATCGTTACCAGGAACAAAAATATTATTCTGATGTGAAATATTCATTAGTAAGAATGTTTACATATGTGTACTCATCACAATTTATTAAAGACCTCTCACCTACATAATCTTTAAAAAACATTCTCAATGTCTCTTTGAGGTAATATTGGTCTCAATATTTAATATTTGAGGACAATGAGCTCTGAAAGACTAAATGATTTGCTCAGTGTCATATATTTGCCTGATATGATTTTAACTTAGAATCTTTTATTCCAGTAATGTTATGTTTAAACTATAGTACAGTGATTTTATTGGGCATAAAGACAGCCTTTTTATTAAGCAATAAAGCCACTCTTGTTTCATCTAGTAAAGAATGTGCTGGGAAGTAAAGAGAAATGAGGGAACACCAACTTCTCTAAATGAACAACAGATTATAATTATTGGTAAATGATCTTCAGAGAGGACAGTTTATGAGCCTATCTCTATATCCCAGTGTCGAGTACAGTGCCCTGGTCAAAGTAGGCATTCAAATACTGAAGAGTGAATAACCTAAAAAATAATAAATTTACATTACAAAGAAACTTAAACTTCTTGTTGCCTAACACATTCATCTTATATATTAAGAAACTGAATTATTGATGGAATCAATTTGCCCAGCATATTACTTCATGGAAAACTGGGTTCCTTCTTTTTCTGGGCACTCCAAGAAGCCAAAGTCATAATGGAGATATACAGCTTTGCAGATGTCTCAGAAAACCTATTAGGAGGGTGACTTTTGAGATGATTTTCCCACATAATTGGATTAGCCACAGTGGAACCAGAAATTCTCCTTTGCCCGAAAATGCCTCCTGTCACCCCTCTCTGCTGTAGCATCAGAAGCTTTCCCTAAGAGACTCATTCCCTGTCCTTTGCTCTTTCTAAGAGGTACAAATGAAACCTTATTAGCTGCTTTTACCAGATATTTTTTGCCTTTCCTGGCTCTAGGGATTCAGTGTACCATTTAGATCTGGAAGTCTCAGAGGGTGTTTTTCAGGGAGGACAAGCTAAAGTGGGCATCTGGAGTCAACCTGCAGGCTCCTGAGAAGTGACAAGGAGTGGAAAAAGACATTGACAAGAATGTGATAGCTTCTCCAAGACAAACTTTGTTCCATTGTGTAATTTTGCCAGTGACCTGCTTTGACTTCCAACTCTACTTTTTAATATCTTCTGGAAATCTTTGGATTATATTTTTGATATAGTCTGTAATAATATGTGAATTAATTCTTTTTTTTTTTTTAGTATTGGAGAATTGAACTATAGGGATGAGTCCCAGAATTTGATTTCTGGGAGTCCGGGAGTTAAAATTATTCGTCACATGTCCTGTCTTTGTGCATAAATCCTCCAGCAATACTCAAAGTGAGACTGTAAAAAAACAAAAACAAAACAAAACAAAAAAAACAACTACCAAACCCATTGCCAGCGAGTCAGTTCCGACTCATAGTGACCCTACAGAACAGATAGAGCTGCCCCATAGAGTTTCCACGGAGCGCCTGGTGGATTCCAACTGCCGACCTTTATGGTTTGCAGCTGTCGCTTTTAACCACTATGTCACCAGGGTTTCCAAGGGGGGACTAAGCAATTATAATTTAGGAGGATATTAATAGGAAAAAATGCAAGTGGTTAGAAATCAGTAAAATAAAATGTACCTCCTTACAAGACCTGATATAGGTGTAGAGGCAGATTCTTCAAAATCAGATAACATGATGCTCATTTACATTTCACTTTTTATTTTCAGTATTTACCACACAACTTTTCTAAGTTTTGTACAGCTTAGAAAAGTAAAAATAACATAAAAAGATTGAAAGTTCTGATGGAATAGAACACAGAATAAATGAGTGGAAAAGAAAGGCCAGTTTTTCTCAGATCTAAACTCCTTATTCTGAATATTCCTATCTTATATAACATTACAATTAAAAAGTACCACCAAATCAAATAAAATATCAATCAAAACTCAATAAAATGTATATTGCAATTAAGCAACACTAATAAACCAACCCTTTGCCATTGAGTCGATTGCGACTCATGGAGACTCTATAGGACAGAGTAGAACTGCCTCCTAGGGTTTCCAAGGAGCAGCTGGTGGATTCTAGCTGCCTACCTTTTGGTTAACAGCCAAGTTCTTAACCACTGTGCCACCAGGGATCCAAGCAACACCAATAGTTGAGGTTAAATTAGCTTAATACCTGTCCTAATTATCTAGTGCTGCTATAACAGAAATACCACAAGGGATGGCTTTAACAAAGAGAAATTGATTTCTTCACAATAAAGTAGGTTAAAAGTCCAAATTCAAGGCATCAGCTCCAGGGGAAGTCTTTCTCTCTCTGTCAGCCTTCTCATCAATGTTTCCCTGGACTAGGAGCTTCTCCACGCAGGGACCCCGGGTCCAAAGGACACACTCTGCTCCTGGCACTGCTTTCTTGGTGGTATGAGGTCCCCCTAGTCTTTCTGCTCACTTCTGTCTTTTATATCTCAACAGATTGACTCAGGACACAATCCAATCTTGTAGATTGAGTCCTGCCTCACTAACACAACTGCCACCCATCCTCCCTCTTTAACATCATAGAGGCAGGAGTTACAACATGTCGGAAAATCACACAATACCGGGAATCATGACCCAGCCAAACTGATACACACATTTTTGAGGGGACATAATTCAATCCATGACAATATCTCTAGGGATAAATTGAAAGGAACTAATGCCTTAGGTTTCTTCAAAAAGTAGAACTTCATGAAGAGCTGAGTCACAGACAGAAGATAGAGTTCCAGTAACTGCTGGTTCTTTCAGTTGTGCCAGATTTTTGTATTTGAGTTTACATAATTTGTTACTGGATAGAAGAAGGGGTAATATCTAATCCTTCTAGTCAGTGATTTTTTCCTGTGAGGTATCTCACAAATGGAATGCTGTTTCTCTGGTTCTCTTTCGTTTCAATTTTTATTAATATAAACATGTATGCATAAAAGAGTACAAATCAAAAGTACACAGTTCTCAAGTGAACTGACCCATGTAACTATCAGCTGCATCAAGGAACACAACATTTCCAGCACTCCAGAAGCCTCTGTTCCACCATGCTTCCTTCCTTTCCCTATTCCCCCTTCAAGGATAATTACTACCTTGGCTTCTAATATCACAGTTTTGTTTCTGAACATTATTTAAATAGATGCATACAGTATTTACTGTTTTGTATTTGACATTTTTGCTCAATGTTAAGTTTGTGAAATTCCATTCCTCTGTGGTAGAAGTTCACAGTTTTTTTTTTCTTCCTTTTTTAAAGACATTTAGTTTAGGGAAAAATGATTCAGACTGTCTGTAGATTCTTAGACTGGATTTCTGTGATTTCAAAATAATTTTTCATATATTCAATTTCACTTGTAAATTAGTTGATTTAACTTCTTAAATTCATGTAATTGGATGAATCAAGTGGTTAAACATCTCCATGCCAAGCCTCCATCCACTCATACCATCCTTCTGTTTTGAGTAGAGTTTTATCTTAATAATGCATGAAAAGCCAGACACTACATACTAGTAGGAATTTGAATCCCTAAAGACTGAGGTGAAATTGAGAAATCAAGCCCCTTTACAGTTGATTGATCAACCCCCTTTTCACTCCTATTCAGATAACTGAAGACAAAGGCCCTTCCAAAGCCAATGAATGAGACTAATCATTCTCAGGTGACAGAATTTGTGTTGCTGGGACTCTCTAGTACTCAAGAGCTCCAACCTTTCTATTTTCTTTCTTTATTTATTATTTTATTTTATTATTTTTTTAATTGTACTTCAGGTGAAGGCTTACAGAACAAATAATTTCTCATGAAACAGTAGTACATATATTGTTTTATGACATTAGTTAAAAACCCCACAACATGTCAACCCTCTCCCTTCTCGACCTTTTTTTTTAGTGAAAATATACACAGCCAAATATACACCATTTCAAAAATTTCTACATGTACAGTTCAGTGACATCGACTACACTCTTCCAATTGAGCTGTTATTCTCACTTTAGATGAAGGCTTACAGAACAAAATAGTTTCTCATTTAAGAGTTAGTACACATGTTGCCCTATGACAATGGTTAACAA
>NW_004443971.1:534947-536080 GCF_000243295.1 Trichechus manatus latirostris
TAGTTCCAGTAGTTTTCTTGTGGATTCTTTGGGGTTTTCTGTGTATAAGATCATATCATCTGCAAATAGAGATACTTTGACTTCTTCCCTACTTATTTGGACGCCTTTATTTCTTTTTCTAGCCTAACTGCTCTGGCTAGGACCTCCAGCACAATGTTGAATAATAGTGGTGATAGAGGGCATCTTTGTCTGATTCCTGTTCTCAAGGGGAATGCTTTCAAAGTCTCTCCATTTAGGATGATGTTGGCTGTTGGTTCTGTATAAATGTCCTAAATTGTATTGAGGAATTTTCCTTCTATTCCTATTTTATTGAGAGTTTTTATCATGAATGGGTGTTGGTCTTCATCCAATGTCTTTCCTGCATCGATTGATAAGATCATGTGGTTCTTGTCTTTTGTTTTATTTATGTGATGGATGACGTTGATTGTTTTTCTAATGTTGAACCATCTTTGCATACCTGGTATAAATCCCACTTGGTCATGGTGAATTATTTTTTTGATATGTTGCCAAATTCTATTGGCTAGAATTTTGTTGAGGATTTTTGCGTCAATATTCATGAGGGATATTGGTCTGTAATTTTCTTGTTTTTACCTGGTTTTGGTATCAGGGTTATACTGGCTTCATAGAATGAGTTTGGGAGTATTCCTTCCTTTTCTATGCTCTGAAATACCTTTAGTAGCAGTGGTGTTATCTTTTCTCTGAAAGTTTGGTAGAATTCTCCAGTGAAGCCATCCAGGCCAGGGCTTTTTTTTTGTTGGCAGTTTTTTCATAACCTTTTCAATCTCTTCTTTTGTTATGTTTTTATTTAGTTGTTCTACCTTTGTTTGTGTTAATTTAGGTAGGTAATGAGTTTCTAGAAATTTGTCCATTTCCTCTAGGTTTTCAAATTTGTCAGAGTACAATTTTTCATACTAATCTGTTATGAATTTTTTAATTTCAGTTGGGTCTGTTGTGCTATCACCCATCTCATTTCTTATACGGGTTATCTATTTCCTCTCCTGTTTTTCTTTTGTCAATTGGGCCAATGGTTTATCAATTTTGTTGATCTTTTCAAAGAATCAGCTTTTGGACTTGTTAACTCTTTCAATTGTTTTTCTATTCTCTATTTCATTTAATTCTGCTCTAATTCTTAT
>NW_004443971.1:536180-537144 GCF_000243295.1 Trichechus manatus latirostris
ATTTATTGCTATAAACTGACCTCTGAGCACTGCTTTTGCTGTGTCCCAAAGGTTCTGGTAGGATGTGTTTTCATTCTCATTTGATTCTATGAATTTCTTTATTCCATCCTTAATTTCTTCTATAACACAGTAGTTTCTGAGCATGGTGTTGCTCAGTTTCCATGTGTTTGATTTTTTTCCCTTGCTTTTTGTGTTGTTGATTTCCACTTTTATGGCTTTATGGTCAGAAAAGACGCTTTGTAATATTTCAATGTTTGAATTCCATTAAGTCGTGCTTTATGGTCTAATATGTGGTCTATTCTGGAGAATGTTCCATGTGCGTTTGAAAAGAAAGTCTACTTGGCTGCTGTTGGGTGCAGTGTTTGGTATATGTTTATGAGATCAAGTTGGTTGACTGTAGCATTTAGTTCTTCCGTGTCTTTGTTAAGCTTCTTTCTGGATGTTCTGTCCTTCACCAAAAGTGGTTTGTTGAAGTCTCCTACTACTATTGTGGAGCTGTCTATCTCTCTTTTCAGAGCTGTTAGAGTTTGTTTTATGTATCTTGGAGCCCTGTTGTTGGGTGTATAAATATTTATTATAGTTATGTTCTCCTGGTGTATTGACCCTTTAATCTTTATATAGTGCCCTTCCTTATCCTTTGTGGTGGATTTTACTTTAAAGTCTATTTTGTCAGAGTTTAATATTGCCCACTCTGCTCTTTTGTGAGTGTTGTTGCTTGATATATTTTTTCCATCCTTTCAGTTTTAGCCTGTTTGTGTCTTTAAGTCTAAGGTGCATCTCTTGTAGGCAGCATATAGATGGATCATGCTTTTTTATCCAGTCTGCCACTCTCCGTCTTTTTATTGGTGTATTAAGTCAGTTTACCTTCAGCGTAATTATTAATAGGTATGAGTTTACTGCCATCATCCTGATATCTCTTTTTGGGTGTTGTTCACAGTTTCTTTGTTCTCCTCAATTTTCTGTG
>NW_004443971.1:538569-542120 GCF_000243295.1 Trichechus manatus latirostris
CCTACTGGAACCATCCTGTCCTGTTTTTGTAAATATTTTGATATTGTCTGCTGTCTTTGGGGCATTCAGTAGTTATTTTTCTCGTTTATTGATTGTTGATTTGTTTGTTTTATTTTTTTTTAAATTTGTCTATGTTTGAGCAGGCGGATTGTGTGTTCTTTTTTGTTTTCTCGTTTGTGGGCACAATACTTTTCACCTCCTTCTCCAATTGGCAGATTCAGTCACTGAGATATGGTACGACAGGGCAGATCTAGCTGAAAAAGAGTTACTGGGATGGGTTGTTTGTGACACTTACTACAGCCACCAGGGTGGGTCGGTAATTAGTGCAGGGCAGTTTCAAGTAGGCCATGCCTGTGCTGCTTGGTCATGTGATGTTAAATGCAAGGTGCAGGTAGGCTGGATGGAAGGGGAGTTTGTGATGTATGGGGCTAAGATGGATATGGGAGAGAGGAGAGATGAACAGGAGCAAAAATCATACAAACAAAGAAAAAAGAATGGTAGGGGAGCTTGCCGTTAGAGTGGAGAGGTGAGAGACTATCAAACAGAGAAAAACAAAAAGGGGAAGAGGAAGAAAAAAAAGAAAAGAGTGAATAAATAAAAATCAGAATGGTTAAAGAACAGTAAAGTTGCCAGGGATCCCACTGGTGAGGCTGTGAGGTCTGGGAAGTTTTCTCAGGTGTTGCAGTACAGCCTGGCTAGAAGGTATGGAGGTATACAACACTAGGTGTTCAGGGATCAGAAAGAGAAGGAAGATATAGAAAGACAACAAACAGAGAAATGAAGAAAGACAAAAAGGGAAAAAGAGGGGATAGAAAACAAAACAAATTTTTTAGAAAAAAAACAGAAGAAAATCCCCTCAAAAAACAGAAAAAAAAGACAAAAAAAAAAAAAAAACAACAACAAAAAAGAAATGCCCTCAGGGATCCCTCTGCAAGTCAGTGGAAGCCACGCAGAACCACCTGGCCAGAACGGGCTCCCAACTCAAGAAAAGGAAAAGAAAACAAACAAATGAACAAAAGCATCAGGATCCCACCAGCACAGCAGCCCAGACTGGGAAGCCACTCCACACTTGAATGGAGCTCCACAGCCCCTGATGAAGAAGTAAAGACGGCGCACGGAGCCAGGTATTTGAGCAAAAGGAGGGGGAGGTGGTGAGAGGTAAGGAAGAAATCAAAAGAAGCACAAAAAAGCAATACCAGCAGCCAACAAATGGCACTCAGAGAACCAGCTAGTGCAGGCAGGTGGAATCCAAGCAGCTGGTGTTTCCCGGACAAGAGACTGTTTCTGTGGGAAGCAGAGGAGGCCAATTGTGGGTGAAGAATGGTATGAGGTGGGAAAGCCTATATCACAAATTACCGGAGCTCTGCAACCCCTCAGGAAGAAGCAAAGATGACGCATGGGGCCAGGTACTTGAGCGAAAGGAGGGGGAGGTGGTGAGAGGTTAGAAAGAAATCAAAAGAAGCAGATAAATGCAACACCAGCAGCCAACAAATGTCACTCAGAGAGCCGGCCCATTCAGGTGGGTGGAATCCAAGCAGCCAGTGCTTCCTGGACAAGCGACTGTGGCCGCGGGAAGCAGAGGAGGCCGAGTGGGGGTGAGGAAGGGTGGGGGGTGGGAAAGTGTATATCACAAATTACCAGTTGTTTTATCTCCCGCTGGAAGCTCCGTGAAGCTGCTTTCTCGTACCCCTGTTTGCTGGTCTCTGATAGGAGTCCAAGATGGTGGATCCGCACTGCGTTAGCTGGTAGGGGACCTCTGCATGAATCTCTCCTCGCTCTCCGTCCTCTGTCAGTTTTCTCACTCCATTTGGTGTTTGGCTGAGTTTTTTTATCTCTTCATTTGATGTTTTAGGGTTTCAGGATTGTTGTTTTCTCTGTTCGGCTTCGTTTTACGGATCTTTGCTGTGGAGGGACGGGGTGGTGCTTCTGCCTAGAGCACCATTTTGCCAGAAGTCTACTCCAACCTTTCCTGTTTGTCATATTTTCTCTACTCTACCTAGCTATCCTGCTGGGAAACTTTCATCATCCTCACTGTGACCTCAGATGCTCGCCTTCATACCCCCTGTACTTTCTCCTTGCAAACGTCTCTTTTATAGATGTATGTGGCCTCTTTTGCTACACCAAAAATGATTGCAGACTTACTGCTAGAGCAAAAACTATTTCTTTTCAAGCCTGTGTGGCCCAGATTTTCTTTGTTCATCTCTTTGCTTGTGGTGAAATGGTGCTCCTTGTGTCTATGGCCTATGATCTTTACATTGCTATATGCAAACCTCTCCACTACATGGCAATGATGAGCTGCCGCGTGTGTATTATTCTGGTTCTCATCCGATGGTGTGTTGGCTTCATCCATAGTGTTAGCCAGTTGGAATTTACTGTTAACTTACATTTTTGTGGTCCTAATGAGGTAGATAGTTTCTTCTGTGACCTCCCTGTAGTCACCAAGCTAGCCTGCATTGACACTTATGTTATCGATCTACTAGTTGTTGCAGACAGTGGCTTTCTTTCTATGAGTTCCTTCCTCCTCTTGGTGGTCTCCTACACTGTGATACTCATCACAGTGAGAAATCGCTCTCTGCTAGCAAGGCAAAGGCCCGCTCCACACTGACTGCCCATATCACTGCGGTCACATTGTTTTTTGGACCACGCATTTTCATCTATGTGTGGCCCTTCAGCAGTTATTCAGTGGACAAAGTTCTTGCTGTGTTCTACACCATCATTACTCCCATCTTAAACCCAATTATCTATACTCTAAGAAGTAGAGATAAAGGCAGCTACATCAAAACTGAAAATCCGGTATTGGAAGCCTGGCCAGACGTCAACAGTCATAAGAAATGCTTTTTTCCTGGGAACAAAATAAACCCAAAAGACCATTACCACTCTAGACTGTTACAAATGTAATCGCTGTGATATTAAAGCAAATCATTTTGACCAGTGGGAAGGAATGGTTAACTTGGAATAAAGGATGATTTGCTATAATAATAAAAAAGTAATAGAATGTATGTTAGCAATTTTAATAG
The DNA here is from genome assembly GCF_000243295.1 of Trichechus manatus latirostris. Lineage (NCBI taxonomy): Eukaryota > Metazoa > Chordata > Mammalia > Sirenia > Trichechidae > Trichechus > Trichechus manatus. The sequence continues at coordinate 541,587 of NW_004443971.1, forward strand.
TCTTCCCTGCACTTTTTTCTCTTTTTATTTCTGTTTGTTCCTTTTTATTCTTTATTCAAAATGTATTTAAGACACAGGCTTATTGGCTGTGAACCAATGGGAAATGACATTGACTCACAAATGAACTGTGCCTTGTCTTCTCAAAAAAGTACTGTTCAGATCCCCCTTTTGAATGATAATAGGTATATTTCTTTATATCATAGAGATAATAGATATATTTACATACATAACAAATGATATATACTAGATGATGTATTATATACAATATATAATATACCTAGAGAAGAGATTTATTTATTTATTTTATTATTGTTGTAATTAAATGAAGTTTACATTTCAAGTTAGTCTCCCATACAAAATTTTTTTTTTACGTACATTGTCATGAGACCCCAACCGCTCACCCCATTCTGCGACAGTACACTCCTCCCCTCTGCCCCGATTCCCCATGAACATTCAACCAGCTCCTAACTCTCTCTGCCTTCCCATCTCACCTCTGGACAGAAGCTGCACCTTTGGTCTCTTGTATCTACTTGA
>NW_004443971.1:542220-559916 GCF_000243295.1 Trichechus manatus latirostris
TTGTTGTAGATTTTGTGTTTGCTGGGTCTTTATGTTTTTCTACTTTTTTACTTTGATTTGTAGGATTGTTGGTTTCCTTTGTGGTTACCTTAATATTTACCCCTATTTTTCTAAGTTTATACCAGTCTTTTATTACTTTATATCACCTTAACTTCCCCTCCCTATGAAAAATCAATATCTCCATTTTTTAAATCCCTCTTTTTTGTTTTAATGTTGTCCTTTTTTTCATATTGATATCTGTTTCCTGATTTTCAATGTTTTAGCTTTGATGTATTTTTGATATCCATATCTGAATCAATATCTGGTTGCTCTGTCCTGTGTTCTAGTCTTGTGTTGTCAGCAGGTGTTATTGGTTTTCTAACCAGAGGACTCCCTTTAGTATTTCTTATAATTTTGGTTTGGTTTTTGCAAATTCACTGAACTTCTGTTTATCTGGAAATGCCCTAATTTCGCCATTATATTTGAGAGAAAGTTTTGCTGGAGATATAATTCTTGACTGGCAGTTATTTTCCTTCAAAGCTTTATATATATCATCCCATTGCCTTCTAGCCTACATGGTTTCTGTTGAGCAGTCCGAGATTATGCTAATTGACTCTCTTTTGTAGATTACTTTCCTTTTATCCCTAGCCGCTCTTAAAATTCTCTATCTTTGGTTTTTGTAAGTTTGATTATGTCTTGGTGAATTTCTTTTCAGATCTACCTTACGTGGGGTTTGATGAGCATCTGGAACAGATATCTTCTCATCTTTCATGATATCAGCGAAGTTTTCTGTCAACCCATCTTCAACAATTTTCTCTGTATTTTCTGTTATCCCCCCTGTTCTGGTACTCCAATCACTCGTAGGTTATTTCTCTTGATAGAATCCCACATGACTCTTAGAGTTTCTTCATTCTTTTAAATTCTTTTATCTGATTTTTAGTTAAGAAGAGATTTAATACTGTACTATGTAACTAACAGCATGAAGACAATTCTATGATTGATGGCAATGGTGTCAGTGAATGTGTAAAATATCGTGACTACCCAGCAAAAGACATTTACATCAACACTTTTCACAAATTGTTGTTCAAAGTCGCTACTTAATAAATATTAATTATGGGTAACAACTTATTGAATAACTTTACCAATGTATTTTGTATTTGGTTATGTTAGTGTCTGTTTAATAATAATAAAATCTGTGTTATTTCAGAGATGACTTATAATTCTCTACCACTGTCTTCATGATGATAAGAATTTGAATCCTAATATAAAATATTCTCTCTCCCCCTAAGTCTTCATGATCCCCATCTTTTCAACAGGATAATTATTCATATTAATACTGATATAAATAATTGTTTTCATTTAGTCAATATTCTATTTTTAAATTGCCCAGTGCAGGCCCAGAGGACAACAGAATCCTGTTGGAAGATTAGTGGGATAATCATGAAATCACTCCTCCATGATTTCTTACAAGACTAAGATTTTTTAGGATTCCCCACTGCAGATTATTTTAGGCTCTCTCTCTTTTGTTATATAAAAGGTGTCTCATATTTTTCTACTCAGTTCTAGTTTCACAATCTGGTATAATGTTAATTGACTCTTCTAGACCCCATTCTTTAAAGTCTCAAAAAAGTGTCTATAATTCCCACTACCGAAGGGGAAAAAAACCACATTCATGTCTGAACCAAATGGTACCAAGTAATTGAGAACATTAAAAAAAAGAATAAGTATTTTATTTACTCAAACTTTTTTATAGTAATACAAGTCTCCCAGAATTCTACATTATTTTTGCACACTTTTCTAATTTGATGTATGAAATAAATGGTATACTGTTGTGAAACTAGTGGCAATTACCATTTAAATAATGCTGTGAAACAAGCAATGAAGTAAAGATTTTACATGCATCATCTTTTTTAGTTTTAAAACTTCCATATTTATCTGCTGATTTTATACGATAATACGATGAGTTAAGGAAATTGAGCAGGTTTATGAAGTTAGAAAGCAGACTTGGTGGTGCAGTTGTTAAGCACTCAGCTTCTAACCTAAAAGTTGATGTTTTGAACCCACCTAGTGGCTCTGAGGGACTAAGACCTGGCAATCTTTTCCCATAAAAATTACAGCCTACAAAACTCTATGGGGGAAGTTCTACTCTGTCACATGGGGTAGATATCAGTCAATATCGACTAGAAGGCAGCTAACAACATCACAATACAGTTAGAAAGTGGCAGAGAGCATTTTATATCTAGGTTTTTGTTGTGTGTGTGTTTTTTGTCTCTGGTATTTTGTTTTTTTGGTCTCTTGTTGGCCCAGAAAAAACTTCTTTTAGAATGTACTACTGCCTAGTGTGGAATAGGTTGTGATCTTTGCAGAAAACTTGATTTTCTGCTTACCTTCTCATACACAGTCTCCTACTCATAGTATCAAAAAGTCTTATCCGCAAGAAGATTAAGATTTAGACTCAGGTTATACAAGTTCTTTGTGGAGTTAATCATACAGCAAGAGCACTGGTCGACTGTACGAAGTATTATTGTACATTCAGATGGTAAAGAAACTAAGAAAATAGAAACTTTTGTAATGTGCATAGATGAAAGATAAACCAGGTATTAAACCCATTGCCTTCAAGTCGATTCCAACTCATATCAACCCTATAAGACAGAGTAGAACTGCCTCATAGGATTTCCAAGGAGTGCCTGGTGGATTCGAACTGCCAACTTTTTGGTTAGCAGCCTTAGCTCTTAACCACTGCACCACCAGAGTTTCTAAACCAGCTATTAAGAATCCACAAAAGATGAGGGAAAAATGTCCACACTGTTGTGAATATTATTAACTATATATTAATACTAATATATAGTTACATAAAGCATAATATAAATCATGTTAAATAATGCAAATATTATTAAATATGTTAAAATAAATTAGCCTCAGGAATTTTTACTTTTCTGTGGGCCTGATTTTATTATGATGATGGCAATAATCACACAAGTATTTATATGGCACCAAACATGTATCAGGCACTGTTATAAGTCTTGTTTTAAGTCCTTTATATACATTAAAACATCCAAGTTTCTCAATAATCCTATGAGGTGTGTGTGATTATCATCCTCACTTTTACAGAGAAGGAGTTGAAGCACAGAGAGATGAAGCTACTTCGCAAAGGTCAGACAGCTCGGGGTGGCAAAACCAGAGTGTGAAGCTAGGCGGTCTGGTTGCCAAGGATTAACCATTATTCACATTGAGGCAAGTTTCTAGATCCTTCCTTCCTGGGAAACAAACTCCTCTCGCTCAAACTCAGACATACTCCTTTGGCACTGAATAGATTAGGGATCTAATTGAACTTCAAAGCGTTCCTTATATAACTAGAAACACACAAATTGTGTGAAACATCTCTCGTTTACATTCTCAAGAGTTGTATACCTTACATGAAATTTTCCAAGGACATATGTCTTATATGGTGCCCTGGTGGCACAGTGGTTCAGAACTTGGCTGCTAACCAAAAAGACTGGCAGTTCAAATCCACCAGCCCCTCCTTGGAAAGCCTATGGGGCACTTCTACTCTGTCCTATAGGGTTGCTATGAGTCGGGATCGACTTAAGGGCAACGAGTTTTTTTTTATGTCTTATGTATTCTGGATTCCATTTACTATGGGTAATCCTTAGCAACATTCTGCTGAAGGAATTTCTGAGATAAAGTCTTTCTTCCAGCAAATACTTGTAGTTGATTTACCTAGAGTGCAGTTAACAAGGACAAGAGTCTGATCTCTCTGTTTCTTTCTTTACCCCAAGGGATATTCTTATGGTGAAGGAGTCAATGGGTGGCAGGCCAGATGCTGTAACTCCTTCCTCTCACATACGCATAAGCATATTCTTTGCTGCAGCCTGGACCTCATCAAAACCACCTCTATTATAACATTTTAACTGCCCAAAAAGTACATTCCAGAAAACACAGTAACTAATAGAGATATAATAAAATAAAGGACGACCAATTAAATCAATTTATTAAAATATGATTTTCACACAATTATTTGATAGTGTGAAAATCATCAATTATATAGAAACAGAAGCAAAGAAATAACTGTGAAAAGTGTTGAAGATAGTTATTAATAATTTAGTTTTCCTAAGCCTTTGTCTACAAACTCCTTGTTTTCCCAATAATGCATTAAAGAAAAGAACATTATTAGTATATATTATTATAATTATAATAATTCCATTAATTTAATCATTCTTTTTATTCCATATTCCACCATTTTTTCTATTTCCTATTTTTTTTAACCATTTATTTCTCATTCTTTACTCCTATCATGAATTTGCACATAAAGTGTCTCTGAGAGGTATTATTTGACAATAAATTGTGTAGATACACAATTTTAAAATACTAGATTAAAATTTGACAGTCTTGGGGAAATAACAAATAGGTTGCTCTTGAAAATGTGTTATATGAGACAAAACATTTAAGAATAACAACATTGCAGAATAAGATGTAAATGATTATATAGAGACTCACATGACCCTATTAACTGTGTGACATATTTGACTATTCCATAAAGTGCTTCAGGAGCTTTATTATTCTGGGTAGTTATTTGGAACATGCATTTGATTCTGTCCTAACAAAATCCTATTAAAATAATCAAAAGAATATCAAAGTTGAAAAAAATCTAAAATAATGATTAAAGAAAACATAGCAGTAATTTCTATAACCTTGGACTAAGCAATGGTTTCTTAGATATGACATCAAAAGCACAAGTGTCAAAAGAAAAAATAAGCAAGGGAGAATGAAGAGAACAGGATACAAAGAAAAGATTAGTCCAAAGGACTAATGGACCACAGCTACCAAGGCCTCCACTGGACTGAGTCCAGTACAGCTAGATGGTGCCGGGCTACCACCACGCACTACTCTGACCGGGATCACAACAGAGGGTCCTGGACAGAGCTGTAGAAGGATGTAGAACAAAATTCTAACTCACAAAAAGACCAGATTTACTGGCCTGACAGACAGAAGAAACCTAGAGAGTATGGCCCCCAGATACCCTTTTAGCTCAGAAGTGAAGTCACTCCTGAGGTTCACTTTTCTGCAGGGAATTGGGCAGCCTCATAAAACAAAATGGGACAAATGAGGCACAGCAGTCCAGGGACAAGGACTAGAAGGCAGGAGGGGACAAGAAAGCTGGTGATAGGGAACCCAAGGTTGAGAAGGGGCAGTGTTGACATGTCATGGGGTTGTTAAACATTGTTATAAGGGAATATGTGTACTAACTGTTTAATGAGAAACTATTTGTTCTGTAAACCTTCATCTAAGGTAAAAAAAAAAAAAAAAAGAATTATCTATGTGAGATCAAATTGACAACAGCAACCCAAAACGTTTGGTGGGAAGCCTAGGGGCCAGTGAGTTGAAGATAATGATGATGGAGTAATTTGGAAAAGGATAATGAGACTAGCAGCACAACTGGAAGAATGTAATCGATGTCACTGAATTGTACATGTAGAAATTTCTGAAATGGTGTCTCTTTAGCCATGGATATTTTCACCAAAAAAAAAAAAAGTTCAACAAGGTAGAGAAGGGAGAGTGTTGACATGTCGTGGGGTTGTTAACCAATGTCATAAAACAATATGTGTACTGACTGTTTAATGAGAAACTAGTTTGTTCTGTAAACCTTCACCTAACGTACAATAAAAAAAAAAAAGAAAAAATAGATAAATTCTATCAGAATTAAAAAATCTAAGGGCACATTCAAAAAAGTAAAAAGAAAACCCCAAAACTGGAAGAAAATGCTTGCAATTTATATATCTGGTAAGGGACTTGCTCAGAAGATATAAAGACCTCCTATATTTCAACAATAAAAGACAAATAACTCAGTTAAAAATAGTCAAGAAGCACTTTCATTAAGAAAATTGAAAACAAATCCACTGTGAGATACTACTACTTACCCGTTAGGATTGTTACAATTAAACATATGGAAAATAACAAGTGTTGGAGAAGATGTGGAGCAATTGAAGAAAAAACGGTACGTTGTTCTGTGTCCTTAAACTAGTGCAGGCACTTTGGAAAACAGTCTGGTCCTTCCCTTAAAATATTGAACTCAGAGTTACCATATGGCCCAGCAATTCCACTTCTAGGTATATATGCATGAGACATGAAAACATATGTTCACACAAAAACCTGTTCACAAGTATTCATGGCAGCGTTATTCATAATAGCTAGAAAGTGGAAACACCCAAAAGTACATCAACTGATAAGTGGATAAACAAAATTGTGGTATATCCATACAATGGTTATCATTCAGCAATATAAAGTAATGGAGTACTAACACATGCTACAACTTAGATCACCCTTCAAAACACTATACTAAATGAAAGAAGCTAGTTACAAAAGACCACATATTGTTCAGCTCTATTTACATGAAATGCCCAACTTAGGCAAATCTATAGGAACCGAAATTAGATGAGTGGTTGACAGAGGCTGGGTCAAGGGGCATGTGGGGAGTGGTTGCTAATGGGTATAGTGTTTTTCGGGGGCATGAGAAAAATATTCTAGAATTAAATAGTGGTGATTATTACATAATCTTGTCAATATACTAAAAACCACTTTTAAAAGGTGAATTTATGGTATGTCAGTTATATATCAATAAAGCTATTAGAAAAAATATAAATTCGTCTTTAGTAATTTAGAAAATTTTTAGGATATTTAATTTGTTTAAATGTGCTGAATATAAGAAATAGCACTGATTAACAAGTTTCAAAGGAATTATTCATCTACTTGAAACACAGGTGAAATGAAGATTTATCTGGAAAATGGTCAACATACCAGCAGAACATTTCCCCTAAAATTCAGGAGTATGAAATACTAATGTTCTTGGCAACAGTAGCTGGGAGTTACTGGCCATTATCTTCTAACCTACACTAGGCATAAACAGCATATCAGAAAAAAGCAATGTGTGCTTGTCTTAAGTAATTTTCAAAAAAATTCTTAAAAATGAAAATTTAAAAGAAAATAATGCAACCATTTGGACTGATGTACTGATTCTTTTAACTAGGCCTTGGTGAGAAATTGGAAAAGAAATACAAGTTATGAGAAATCAACTTGCATAAGAAAGGTGACTGCATCTTATCATATTTTAATGTTGATAGAAGTAACATTTAAATGTTGTTTTGTAAACTTAGCATACATGACTTTCAAATTATGTTGCAAATTTTGGAAATGTATGTAAAATATAGGGTAGATTAATTCATACAGTTGGCTGTCTGTATCCACAGGTTCTGCATCTGCAGATTCAACCAACGAGGATCGAAAATATTTGGGAGATAAAACAGACTTTTTTCCCCTTGTCTTTATTCCCTAAACAATACAGTATAACAACTATCTACATAGAATTTACATTGTATTAGGTATTATAAGTAATCTAGAGATGATTTAAAGTATACAGGAGAATGTGAGTAAGTTATATGCAAATACTACACAATTTATATAAGGGACTTGAGCATCCTGGGATTTTGGTGTCCAGGAGGGTACTGAAACCAATCCCTTGTGGATACCTAGGGAAGACTATATGTGTATATGCACACATGTGTACATAGAGACAGAAAAATATTAACTGATGTTAACGCTGAATGCCAGCAAGATGAGTGATCGTTTTTTCTTCCTTTTTAATTTTCAAAATATTATTAATATAAATTTTTTTCTGATAATAAAAATGGACAGACTAATGGATCTTACAGTTACCTTTATAAACATTTAAATATACATAGATATGTCCCTCTTCCTCCCAAAAGATATTTTGCTAATTTAGTTAATACAATTGAATATTAATCTTTTAATCATTTATTTTCTGTATATTAGCTCGGTTGTGATCCCAAGTTCTTCAAACACTTCTTCCAGGCCTCTGGTTAAATCTCACAGCTCTGAATAGTTTTCTCAGGACTTCCTTCATCTCCTTATTCTGGAAACTATACATCAAGGGGTTGAAAAGAGGAGTCAACACAGAATAAAATAAAGTCACAATTTTCTGGAGCCCAGTTGGATTGCCTGCTGTTGGGCTCCCATATACAATCATGATGGAGCCATAGAACAGGGATACCACAGCCAGCCATATGGGAGCCACATGTGAAGAAAGCCTTATGCCAGCCTTCTGCTGAGGGGACCCTTAGCACAGCTCTGATCACCAGTGTGTAGGAGCTGATAATGAAGAGGAAGGTGGAGAACATGAGGACAGAGTTAAAGATGGCGCTGATGACCTCAGTGGCAGGAAATGGCACACAGGACAACTTCATAAGGTCTCCTGGGTCACATAGAAAGTGATCAGTTTTATTGGGACAACAAAACGGGAGCTGAGAGATTAGGTAAACAGGCAAGAGGAAGTATAAGAAGCCACACAACCAGCAGCAGACTCCCATTCTGATGAAGGGTCGGACTGTCATAATGGAAGGGTATTGCAGGGGTGCAGATAACAAGGTACCTGTCCAAGGCCGTTATCTTAGTCATCTAGTGCTGTTACAACAGAAATAGCACAAGTGGATGGCTTTAACAAAGAGAAATTTATTTCTTCACAGTAAAGTAGGCTAAAAGTCCAAATTCAGGGCGTCAGCTCCAGGAGAAGTCTTTCTCTCTCTGTCGGCCTTCTTCTCATCAGTATTCCCCTGGACTAGGAGCTTCTCCGCACAGAGACCCAGGTTCAAAGGATGCGCTCTGCTCCTGGCACTGCTTTCTTGGTGGTATGAGGTCCCCCTATCTCTCTACTCACTTCTCTCTTTTATATCTCAAGAGATTGCCTCAGGACACAATCCAATCTTGTAGATTGAGTCCTGCCTTACAAAAAAAAACTGCCACCCATCCTCCTTCATTAACATCATAGAGGCAGGATTTACAACATATAGGAAAATCACACAATACCAGGAATCATGGCCCAGCCAAACTGATACACACATTTTTTGGGGGATATAATTCAATCCCATGACAGCCATGACAGACAAGAAGAAGGTCTAAGTGGTGCTCATGGAGAAGAAGAAATATAACTGGAGGAAGCAGCCAGAGAAGGAGATGGTGTTGGTTGCAGAGAGAAAGTTGGCTAGCATATTAGGGGTAGTCGAAGTTATAAACCAGACTTCCAGGAAAGAAAAATTGGCCAGCAGGAGGTACATGGAGATTTGTAATTGATAGTCCCACCTCACAATGCAGATAATGCACAGGTTCCCAATCAGCATCAAGATATATGTCCCAGAGACGAATGAGAGGAGGAGGATCTGAATCTCCCAGGTACAAGGGAAGCCTAAGAGGATGAATCTACTCACAGAGTTAGAGCAATTAACTCTGGGATTTTTATTTGATTTTAAAGCTGCAAAGACAACAGATTTCCATATTAGAAGTGGTGTTATATATTATTACTCATTAAGCAAATGCCTTGAGTAAGGTCTTATGAGTATGCATGTCAGTCAATAACATAATGCCATGACTCATGGAGAGATTTTTTCATGATTTTCAGATAGTCATACTCCTATTCTGGACTTAATGACACAACAGTTAACCACTCAGCTGCTAACCAAAATGTTTGTGGTTCAAGCCCACCTAGCAGCTCCTCAGGAGAAACACCTGGTGATCTGCTCCTATAAAGATTACAGTCTAGAAAACCCTATGGGACAGTTCGACTCTGTCACATGGGGTCACTATGAGTCAATATTGACTCAACGACAGCTAAGAACAACAATATTCTGGACTCAATAAATACAAAATAAACAGACACTTTTCTGCCGTCTTGAGGTTTACAGTCAAAGGGAGTTGATATGGAAAATTGTAACCTACAATTTTATGTCAATAATGAATAAGAACTGAATACTTCCAGCGGAGACAACACATGTTCTTGACTTATAAAGACATTAAAGAGATTGATATTTAATAAGGTACAGCTCTATGCACTGTCAAACTGATTTGAGGACGATATACAGGTGCCTTTATAGATTTAAAATACTATATGCAAGCTGATTCATTTTAGTTTTATTGTGTTAAAATATGGGCTATATACCTATATCTACTTTTAGAATATATTCTAACTAATTATTAAGGAGAAATTTTATGAATATTTCTTAGAAAATGTCACACTTCAATTTTTTTATTAAAGTATCCTCTTAAAAATACTATATGTACAAATTTTTTAAAAAAATTTAATTGCATTACAATACTTGGAATACTGCATAGGAAGTCAAAGAAATCTTGATTAATGGATTTGTATCAAGGTCTCGATGAGTCAGAATTGACTCGAAGGCAAGGGGTTTGGTTTCGCTTTATCAGCAAAGACACCCAGAAAAATGGGTGTGTCTCCTCTTGGTAAACCTATAGAGAAGAAATTCTATCATTTTCATTTCAGGTTCTAGTAATAAATATTGTTTGATAGTATTTTGTCTAAATTGGTTCTCTAACATTGCAATTTAAGTATTTTGAAACAGTAGTCTTTATAATTATCATCTCCATAAACTCTTTAAATTAAATTAATATAAATATGTGAGATACAAGATAACATTTAGTAAGACTTTTCAATACCATATGATTTGCATGGAGGGTGAGTCTTCAACCCTGAGATGAATTTGTTTGAAAAAGAACAAATACTCAAAGCTGATATTCTAGAATAGTGGCTCTCAAAGTGTGGTCTGGGGATCCCTGGTGGTGTCTGAGAATCTTTCAGGATAGTCAGATCAATTATTATTATTTCCATAATAATAATGAGGTATTATTTGCTTTTTATAATCTTATTCTTTTATGACTATTAAGTGAACATTTCCAGATCATATGATGTGTGGTATCCCAACAGACACAGACTGACTGTAGAAGTGGATATGAGAATCCAATTGTCTTCTGTTGAGCCAGACATTAAAGAGATGGACAAAACCACAAAGGAATGCAACTTTTCTCACTAATTTTTACTGTTTAGGCAAAAGTAGTTATTTTTCACAAAAATACATCATTTTGTTAACAAAAATTCAGTTTATTATTTGTATTTTAAATGAATTTATAGGTAAACGCTTATTTATTTTTAATTTTCAAATGGCAAATATTAATAGCTGTAACTCACATAAACAAAAGCTTTTGGGGGGTCTTTGATAGTCTTTAAGATCATAAAGAGGTCTTGAAATCGAAAAGTTTGACCTATTCTAGGTCAATCTTGTCTCCTATAGAATAATTAAATCCCTTTCCTAGCTATTCAGAGCAAAGTGTAGTTTGGACAAGAGCTTTATATGATGCTTGACTTGTTTCTATTTTTCCAGTGGCATATTTTATTCTTGCTATTTCTCTAAACATCATTATGATCCACATATAAAAACAGCAGTTTGATTTAGAACAAAAAATTCTTTAGGAAGAAAAATCACATTTTAAATTAAACATTCAGACATTATCAAACAATGAAGTCCTAGTTTGAAAAAATAAACCAATAAATAAATAAAACTATGATACTATTATTTTGTTTTATTTTTGTACAGCATAAGTACTTGCAATCTAAATCAGAAACATCCAGAATTTTAAAGTTAGTGTTACAAATTAATAAGTAAAAGACAAAGAGCTTGCTAGAAAAGTGGGCTAATTCAGTCAATGTGTCTGGAGGCAAAATAAAAATCTGGCGTAATTAAGGACCCAAGCTCTAGAATAACATTGTCTTTTATATCAAACTCAGTTCCTAATCTGTGTTATGTTGTTCTTTGACTAAGTTTACTGTTGATATAAAATATTTGATATTAAAGTCAAACATGTATCATTAAAAAGATATGTCAAATTTGGTTATGTTCACAAAGACTGTCCCTCAAACTTTACAATCCAAGTATAAATAAACTTTCCTTGTCTCCTAGTCCCTGAAATTGACAGAAAGTAACAGGGAACACAACATATTATTTGACATTTCACTGAAGGAAAGTATGTCCACATTCATTTCCTGGAATTCTGCCCTTAGGGTATGGATTCTCTCATATATAGGAGGAATGCAAAAAGGGTACTGGCAAGCCTCTTTAACAGTAAACTTTTGAAATAACATTTTTATAAGCTTTCAGATAAAACCTTAGGTTTCATTCCGGAAGATCAGTGTTTCTATAATTCACATATTCACTGGTACAATAGAAACGTATAGCAGGGGTGGGAGGATAGTAATAGGGAAGTTGGAGTCATGAGAACTTTACACTTACCTGAAGATACAAGGAGGGTATAGTTGAATGTCATCCTCTACATCAGACTGTAAACTCTAGCCTCAGATCTCAGAAAAATCCAAAGTAATTGTGTTCCACACATTAGTGTGAAAACTCATATGAACTACTAAGGAGGCTTTTAGTAGCAAGAACTTTGCAGAATTAATAAATCCATCAAGGACATCATTTAGGGCTTACTCTTTGTGGTCCCCTTGCTTATATAGGTAGAAGACGTAACAGGCAACTTAACAGTTGCAAAGAGAATATAGTTTCTCATGATCTAAACAGAATCAAACACACAGCTGAAATCCAGACCTTGTCGCTTTTGTGAATGCCATCTGTGGGGAGTAGCTCTCTAGAGAGGGAATTTATAACACAGTGGTCATATTGAACCATGGTTTCCTATTCTGCCCTTTATATAGCATGCCAGAATTTGTTTTAGTTTCTTATACATTTCCTATTCTAATTCAGTTTTCTTTCTTTATTTTTTTATTGGAATAATGAGAAAAAATGAAATCATTTCACTAGACTTAAGTTTGCTGTTTAATTGTAATTGAAAGTAATCTCCCTGCTAATGATAAAGAAAAAGTTATGACTCTGGCAATGAAAATTAGTTTCCAGGCTTAGGGAAAAGCAGCTGGGGTATAGGTTAACATAGAGATTAGAAGCAAATAAAATGAATCATATTAAATAGTTGTGTCTATGTGTATTTTAGGGTAATCCATCCTCTCATCTTCACATTGCATGTCCTATTCCAAGCTCACCACTGTTGCATTAAGAGATAAAGTCCTAAGATATGAACATGTTTTTTAATAAGTGGGACATTTGTGAAAATTTCCATGAAGTTTACCACTTTGAAGATATATATATTTTATGGCTCCAGACTACGATATCATATGGATGTATAATATATTATTTAATGACTTCCTAATTGTTAATCACTTATGACCAGGGCTACAAACATTCTAAATGAAATATTAACCCATATTATATAGTAGAATATTGCTGAATATTATATGGTCAAATAGAGTTTTTCCATTAATTTAAGAATTATCCAATATTATGTCATAAGTAAATAACATATAAGAATATAAATTATACTCATTAATTAAGAAGAACATAGGAATTTCTTAATGAGTAGAAATGACATTAGATAAAATTGAAAAAGAAGTAAGATTGAAAATAAGTGATCTAAACTTCAAATCAGAAGTTAAAAAGGAATAGCAAGGGACTTCAGGCAAAATGGCACTCAAGGCAGAAGCACCAGGCCATCCCTACACAGCAAAGACCTGAAAAACTAAGCCAAACAAAGAAAACAGCAATCCTGAAACCCTGAAACATCAAATGAAGAGATGAAGAACTCAGCCAAGCACCAAATGGAGTGAGAAAACTGACAGAGAATGGAGAGGGAGGAGAGATTCATGCAGAGGTCCCCTACCAGCTAATGCAGCACGGATCTGCCATCTCAGACTCCTATCAGAGACCAGCAAATAGGAGGTATGAGAAAGCAGCTTCACGGAGCTTCCAGCAGGAGACAAAACAACTGCTAATTTGCAGTATATGCTTTCCCACCCTCCACCTTTCTTCACACCCACTCGGCATTGTCTGCTTCCTGCAGCTACAGTCTCTTGTCTGGGAAGCACTGGCTGCTTTGATTCCACCCTCCTGCACTGGCCGGCTCCCTGAGTGCCATTTGTTGGCTGCTGGTGTTGCTTTTTCTGCTTCTTTTGATTTCTTCCTTATCTCTCACTACCTCCTCCTCCTTTCGCTCAAATACCTGGCTCTGTGCACCATCTTTGCTTCTTCCTGAGGGGCTGCGGAGCTCCGTTCGACTGTGGAACAGCTGGTGGGATCCCGGGGTTTTTATTTGTTGGTTTGTTTTGAATTGTTTGTTTACTTTTCCTTTTCTCAAGTTGGGAGGGCAGGGCTGTGCTGCGCGGCTTGGGACGTACCCCCTCAGCTTGTCCAGATGCGCAGAGGGATCCCTGAGGGCTTCTTTTTTGTGTTTTTTTTCTGTTTTTTTTTTTTTTGGGGGGGGTCTTATTATTTTTTTATAATTTGTTTTGTTTTCTTTTTCCTCTTTTTCCCTTTTTGTCTTTCTTCATTACTCAATTTCTCATCTCTCTATACCTTCCTTCTCTTCCTGTTCCCTGAATACCTGGAGCTGCATACCTCTATGCCTTTTAACCAGGCTGTACTGCAACACCTGAAAACAACTTCCCCAGACCTTGTGGCCATATATGTGGAATCCCGGGGAGCTTTGCTTTTCTTTTTCCTTTCTTATTTTTATTTATTCATTCTTTTCTTTTTTTATTCTTCCCCTTTCTGTTTTTCTCCATTTCATAGTCTCTCATCTCTCCATGATGAGCTCCCCAGCACTCTTTCTTGTTTGTTTGTATGTTTTTGGCTCCTGTTCCTCTCTCTTCTCTCCCATATCCAGCTTAGCTCCACACATAAAAATTCCCCCTCCATCCTACCTACCTGCACTGTGCACTTAACATCACACCACCAAGCAGCACAGGCATGGCCTACCTGAACCTGGCCTACACTGATTACCGCCCTACCCTGGTGACTGTAGTAAGTGCCACAAACAACCCATCCCAGTATCTCCTCTTCAACTAGACCTGCCCTGCTGTACCATATCTGAGCAACTGACACTGCCAATGGAGAAGGAGACAAAAAGTATCATGCCCACAGACAAGCAAAAACAAAGAACACAGAGCGCATCTGTGCAGACATAGCCAAATAAAAGAAAACGACAAAACAAACAAATCTGCAATCAATAAATGAGAAAAAGAAGTACTGAATGCCCCAAAGACAGCATACAATATCAAAACATTTACAAAAACAGGACAGGATGGTTCCAGTAGGTGTCCAAATTAAAACAACAGATGACTTTCTAGTGGAAGAAAAGGAACTAGAACTACCTGATAGGGAATTCAAATCTCTAATACTCAGAATTCTCCAAGAGCTGAGGCAAAAAGTACACAAAAATGAGGAAAAAATAGAAAAATTCATGGAAAATACAGAGAAAAAAGGAAGAATTCAGAAAAATAATGCAGGAAAAAAATGCCAAAATAAACTCACAACTACAAATTATACAAAAACAACAATTAGAAATCCAAAAGATAAACAACAAGATTTCAGAAATAGTGTCATAGAAGGGCTGAGGAGCACATTTGAAATGGTGGAAGACAGGATCAGTGAAACTGAAGACAAACACTTGGATACAACTCTGTTTCAGGAAAACTCAGAAAAAAGAACAAAGAAAAATAAAGACACCCTGAGAGTTATGTGGGATACAATCAAAAGCAAAAAATTTTGAGTGATTGGAGTTCCAGAACAGGGGAAGAAGACAGAAAACACAGAGAGGAACGTTGAAGAACTGCTGACAGAAAACCTCCCTGATATCATGAAAGATGAATAGCTGGCCATCCAAGAAGCTCAACAACCCCATATAGGATAGACCCCAGAGGAAAATCCCCAAGGTCTATCATAAACACACTTGCCAAAACCAAAGACAAACAAAGAATCCTGAGACCAGCTCGTGAAAAACAAGAAGCCACATACAGAGGAGAAACAATAAGACTAAGCTCAGATTATTCAGCGGAAAACATGCAGGCAAGAAGGCAATGGGATGACATATATAAAACTTTGAAAGAAGAAAATTGCCAGCCAAGAATAATATATCCTGCAAAACTCTTGTTCAAATATGATGGTGAAGTTATGACATTTCCAGACAAACAGAAATTAAGGGACTATGTAAAAGCCAAACCAAACCTTACAAGAATTATTAAAGGTAGTTCTTCAATCTGAGAACAAACAACTTCAGCTCGCAGGCTGAATCTAGGATGCAGGATTGTACCAGCCAGATACCAATCCAGGAAATGAACTCTCAAGGACTATCCAAAACCAAAAGAAATACAACAGGGAATCAAAGAAGTTAATCTGTAAATAACAACAACATCAGGACAATAAAGCAGAGAATAAATGGTGTAGGTATAGAACCTTTTAATGGAGAGGAAGGCAAGGCAATACCAAGTAATAATAGACCGCTTCAAACTTAGAAAGATAAAGGTAAATTTCACGGTAACCACAAAGAAAGTTAAGAACCATACTCATAAAAATAAAGAGGAAAAACATAAAGTCTCAGCAAAAACAAAACCTACAAAAACAAGAGAAATGAAAAAAAATCCACAAACAAAAGTAATTCAGCACAGGAGAGTAAGAAGAACAAAGAAAACGTCAGCACCACAAAAAAAAGCACTACAAAATGACAGCAACAAACTCACATCTATCAATAATTACTCTGAATGTAAATGGACACAATACACCCATAAAGAGATGGAGAGTGACAGAATGGATAAGGAAACAGGATCCATCAATATGCTGTCTACAAGAGACACACCTTAGAAACAAAGACATGAATTTATTAAAAGTCAAAAGTTGGAAAAAATTATATCAAGCTAACAACTACCAAAAAAGAGAAGGAGTGGCAACACTAATCTCAGATAAAATAGACTTTAAAACAAAATCCACCAAAAGACAAAGGAGAACACTATATAATGTGTAAGGGGACTATCCATCATGAAGACGTAACCATAATAAACGTCTACGCACCCAATGACAGGGCTCCAAAATACATAAAAAAACTCTAACGACACTGAAAAGAGAAATGGATAGTTCCACAATAATAGTAGGAGAATTCAACACACCACTCTCAGTAAAGGACACAACAACTAAAAAGAAACTCAGCAAAGATACAGAAGACCTAAAGGGCACAATCAGCCAACTTGACCTCCTAGACATATATAGAACACTCCATCCAACAGCTGCAGAAGACACATTCTTTTCCAATGCACATGGAACGTTCTCCAGAATAGACCACATCTTAGGCCACAGAGAAATCCTCAACAAGATCCAGAAGGTTGAGATAATTCAAAGTATCTACTCTGATCACAATGCCATCAAGGTAGAAATTAACAACAGGAAGAGCAAGAAAATAAAATGAATTGTATGGAGCTGAATAATACCCTGCTTTACAAACCACTGGGTAATAGAAGAAATCCGAGATGGAATCAAAAAATTCCTAGAATCAAATGAGATGAAAACACATCATACCAAAACCTTGGGACACAGCAAAGGCAGTCCTCAGAGGACTATTAATAGCAATAAATGCACACATCAAAAAAGAAGAGAGGGACAAAATCAAAACATTAACTGCACAAGTCGAACATATAGAAAGAGAACAGCAAAAAAAGCCCGCAGCCACCAGAAGAAAGGAAATAATAAAGATCAGAGCAGAAATTAATGAAACAGAGAATAGAAAAACAGTAGAAAGAATCAACAAAATCAAAAGTTTGTTCTTGGAAAGTATCAACAAAATCGACAAACCACTGGCCAGACTAACAAAAGAAAAACAGGAGAGGATGCAGCTATCAAAAATAAATGAAATGGGTGACATTACAAGAGACCCAACTGAAATAAACAAGATCATAACAGAATATTAGGAAAAACTATACTCCAACAAATTTGAAAATCTAGAGGAAATGGATAAATTTCTAGAAACAT
>NW_004443971.1:574221-592669 GCF_000243295.1 Trichechus manatus latirostris
AGGGTTTCAGGATTGTTGATTCTCTGTTTGGCTTAGTTTTTCGGATCTTTGTTGTGGAGGGACGGCGTGGTGCTTCTGCCTAGACCGCCATCTTGCCGGAGACAGGAACAAAAATCTTACACAAAATCTTTTAGAGATAGGAAAAAGAGAAAACAGTTTCTAATTTATTTTATAAAATAAACACAATCATGATTCCAAACCTGACAAGGATGGTTTTAAGAAAGAAAATTTTAGGTCAGTATCTGTCAAATATATTAGCAAATAGAACCCTGTAATGTACAGAAAAGATATTAGTTCTTCCTTGGGATGTACAAAGCTGGACAGATTGTCAGTGCTAGCTTTGCAGAAAGTGCAGCAAACTCCAGTTGATCCTATTTTCACTGTGAAGGAAAAGCTGTAATCTTTAGGGGTATGAGCAACAAGAACAGATGTCCTTGAGGCAATAGTAAAAACTTTTTGCAGCAAAGAGAAGGAAACAAGGAGAAACTCTATTTCCGGAAAAGAATTGCATGTTGACCCCACAGTTATAACTAGGGAGGGGCAGAAGAACTGAGAATAACACTCAACTGAGAACCAACGATAGAGGGCATACTTAACACTGAGACTTAATCAGAATGAGAGACTGCACTCCCGCTGCCCTCACCTCTTCAACCAGCTAAGGAGCTTTAAATAACAAGTAATGGGAGAATATTGGATAAGGAAGAGACAAGGAGCAAGAGCATGAAAAGGCACACTCTCCAAGGCACAGCGGAAGGGGAGGATCTAGAGATTAAAATCAGTCAGACAGTATGCTTGTAAACCACTCTTCACCCTAGACATAAGGTATCAGGACAGGACTTTGAAGTCTATGGTGTACTGAGAATAATTATAACAATCAAAATTAAACCTTGAACACAAACCAATCCCTAACTAGACTAATTGAAACCTCTACATTAAAGACTTAACATAAGGAAAGGTGTCATGGATTGAATTATGTCCCCCCAAAAATATGTGTATTAATTTGGCTGAGCCATGATTCCTGGTATTGTGTGGTTTTCCTATATGTTGTAAATCCTGCCTCTATGATGTTAATGAGGGAGGATGGGCAGCAGTTATGTTAGTAAGGCAGGACCTGATCTACAGACTGCATTGTGTCCTGAGGCAATCTCTTGAGATATAAAAGACAGAAGTGAGCAGTGAGACGGAGGACTTCATACCATCAAGAAAGCAGTGCCAGGAGCAGAGCACATCCTTTGGACTGGGGTCCCTGTGCCGAGAAGCTCCTAGTCCGGGGGAACACTCTTGAGAAGGCCGAGAGAGAGAGAGACTTCCCCTGGAGCTGACACCTTGAATTTGGACTTTTAGCCTACTTTGACTGGGATGAAATAAACTTCTCTTCGTTAAAACCATCCACTTGTTGTATTTCTGTTATAGCAGCACTAGATGACTAAGACAAAAGGCATACTCATTTTCAGGCACAAAAAACAATTTAGCTCAATTTCTACTGTTCCATAAAACATGTCCATCTTTCAACAAAAATTTATAAGGTGAAATGGAAGGGGAAGAAAAAAGAAAAAAACAGCTGACTGCCAAGAGGTAAATTTGTTATCAGAACCAGATTCAGATGTAACAGAGATTGGAACTACCTGGCAGGAAATTTAAAATAAGTATCATTAATAAGTTAAAGGCTATGACAAAAAAGGTCAACAACATGGCGTGTTAGATAGGTAATTTCACAGAGATATAGAAAATACTAACAAAGAATCAAATGCAAATATTGGAAAAGTAAAACACAAATGCAGAGAAGAATGTCTTCAACAGACTCATCAATAAAGTCATCACAGTTAAAGATAGAATCAGTGAACTGGAAGACAGGTCACTAAAATTATGCAAACTGAAACACAATGATAAAAATAATACAGAAAATTACAACAGAATATCCAAGACCTGAAAGACAATGTCAAATTCTAAACTGGGTCTCAGAAAGAAAAGAAAGAACAGATAAAAAGAAATATTTGAAGAATAAAGGATGAGAATTTTCATAAATTCATGAAAATCACCTAAATTACAGGACCAAGAAGCTCAGAGAATACAAAGTAGGATAAATGCAAATGCAAAGAAACAAACACAATGCCTTGGCATATTGTAATCAAACTGCTAAAAAGAGAAATTAACGAGGAAGCCAGGGGGGAAAAAGTAATCATTTACAATGCAAGCCAGAAAACAATAGAGTGACATCTTTAAAACTTAAATATTTATATTACCCAGTGTTGGAAAGAGTATGGAAATAGGGTCATGTACTGCAGGGTAAGCGATATTGCCCCCACTGTCTCCAGGCAACATCAAAGAGTGTGCCCCATGAGGAACTGACCCCTTGGTGTTTTTCTAACCCATTGTGCAATTAACAGATGTAGTTTTGTGAAATGTAATCTTGTAGCGAGAGAAACAGGGAGTGTTTTCTTGAAGCCACAGAGTGTTTCCTCGGTGTCACAAGGCCGAAAGTTCTGATATGCTCTCTGTGTCTCAAGAAAAAACTCTTCCCTCCCCTCCTACCTCTTTTCCCATACATTCTGATATGTATACTCCTTTGGTCCATGCTACATAAACCCAGGGCCCCTTGCCTTTTTTGTCTTTCAGCCATGATGCAATGAGGAGAGTGCGTGGAAGTGATTAAACATTACACTCTTGGATGGCCTCCCTGGGGAGACCACTCAAGATACTTCTCTGGTCCTCTTCGTCCTGATTGCTGTGTAAGTAATAAAAAGCTTGTGACTACACCAGTGAGTGTTGTCATTACTTGTTCTGACCTCAAAAGCCCTGCATTGTTTGATTTATTTTCTCAGAACATTGCATATACTCTATTCAAGTGAGTGTAAATGTGAGCTCTTTTGGAAAAAAAAATCTGTCAACCTTTGTCTCAGAAATTTCATTTTCAGGATTATATGTCTTAAAAATACCTAATAAATGTCTAAGGAACTATTAATTACAGCACTGTTTGTAACAGTGATAACTAATTGATTGTCTAAATGCCCATTGATACAGTATTTATTGCATTATACAAATCCACAATTTTGACAGTTTATGTATCAGTTAAGAATAATTAGATCTGGATGCAGTACATGAAAACATGAATGGATAAACACAATGTACTTTTGAGGAATAAAATCAAGTTGTAGAAAAATATGTAGATAGTGGAGGTATAACATGTATTCAGTGATCTGATTTTGAGATGTTAAAAAAAAGCTTTCTAAATCTCAGTCTCTGTGTGTATATCTTTTTCTCTTCTCTTCCTACTTCCTTTCCTCCCTCCCTCCATCCCATTCTCTTTTTACTTTACATATTTCTGTAATGTTCGAAAAAAATAAAATGAAATAAAATCTGAAGTCAAAAACCCTCTTTAGGAAAGGTACTCCAGAGGGGAGAAGCAACACAAGTAAATTTGTAGTTTTAGGAGAAATGCAAGCCACGTGCAGTCAAACCTTCCTTAATATTCCATTATCCTTCCTGTCAACCTCAGCCCTGTCGTCCAGGAGAACACTCACCTGTCCTCAATAAAACTCAACTGATGACGTTATTGAGCTTATTACATCCATTGTTTTTTTTTCCCCCATTTTCCCATCCATTGCTTTTTATACTTGCATCACACTATCACCCTCAACATACATGCATTTTTGCATTCCATACTTTTTGGCAAAAGGTTGTGGTTAAAGTTTTTCAATGATTCCCTTTGTGATTTGACTGTGAGTATCTGAATCCCTAAGTCCCTAAACATCAAAAATTCTTAATGATTGCTAATGTAATCAGGGTCCCATCCTATTTTATTTATTTTCTTGACTGGGTCTGTTCTATAGTGTTAATGTGTTAGGCATCTGTGACTGTACTATCTAAGAATCTATGGTTGAGAGACAAAAGGTATGTAATTTGCCTTAAAGTCTATTATACTGTATGCCTTTCTTCATGACCCTGTCATCTGAATCCATCTACTTGATACAGTATCTCTGGCTACCATAGATCAGCACTTAATGCTAACGGTGGTCTTCTTCGGTACTACATCAAATTGCATACTCAATGTTATATCAAGTATGTAAATCAAACAATGAACTTTAAAAGGAGCTTAAGAATTATGCTTAAAGTTAACAGTGTTTACCTCTTGCTATTGGGAGAGTGATTATTTTCTTCATATTTTTCATGCCTCTAAATTTCATCAATAAGCATGCATTATTTTTAATAATTCAAAAAATAATTAAAAACATGAAAATTGAATAAATAGTGCAATATTTCTTGCAAAGCAAATCCATCTTGAAAAAATTTGCTGGAAAAAATTTGCTTAAAAAAATCTGAGGTTATTTTATGTTGTACTTAAATAACAACCATAATCTCAAAATAAGTTATATGGTTAACAACTGAGTGAAATTTTACCTGAAATTTAGTGATTGTAAGTAACAAGTTGCAGAAAGTTAACAATTTCCAAATATTCAAAATTTTTATATAAAAATAAAATGGTAAGTCATAAAACTGTGGGTATACGTACTTTCACACAAATTCACAGCAAGTTTATGTATTTATCATAAATATAATTGAGCTCATTGTAGAAAACTGAAAATTATCAATAAGAAGAAAGTCCCAATAGTCAACATCAACCTTTATAAACATTTCATTGTCTTTACCATTAGTGTAGCTTCTTACATAGATTAATTTCCTGTGTTTATAGATTTACTATATTTTAAATATAACTTTTCTATCCTTTTTTCTTTATTATGTAACCATTTCCATGTTAAGGGAGCTCTTTGTAACTCATTTTAATAAAATAATATTAAATTTTAAGGTATTTTCTCCATATAATTTCTTGATATTTTCAATTATGAAAAAGTATATTACAAATGTAATATTTATGGTTACATAATAGCCTTGAATAAGGAGTATATATATTTTATTACATTTTATTTAGTTAAAATTTACCTTTTTTAAATATTTTATTTTTATTGATTTCGTCAAATGAAAGTATACAGTTCATGAATTTAGAGGAGGCAGAAACTATAAGATAAAGAAAATTCTCTAAATTATTCTAAACTTTAAATTATGAAGTATGTCAATTTCTTAAAATGTTGCTCTGCGTGTGACAGAACTTAGCTTAATAGCAGCTCTCACAAGCCCCTAGAATTCTCAATAAACTACCACCTATTTCATGTTATGCATAGCACCTTCCAGTCATTGCTTACACAGAGATGGATAAAATACACACCACACGCACATACACACACACACAAAAGAATGACTAATTTTTATTTTGGGAAGCAATTAATTTTTACTCAATTTGGTAGGGTAGTCAAAAGGGAGAGTCATTCAAATGCATTAGTACCTATTTTATGATTCTGTTTGGATCATGAAAAGTATAATCTGTGCCTATATGCCCACAGTATGATTTAAGATGACAAGCTAATTATACAGACAATAATAAATTGGACAGCCAGTCAGGAAACTTAGGAAGGAGTCAATGAAATAGCCACAAGCCTGATGTGAATGCGATTCTTCCTCCAGCCATTTGCACAAGGGAGAGCTCCATCCAAATTAGCTTGATTGGGAATTAAAAACACAAGGTTATTAGAGCAACCAAACTATCTACATAATGTGATTTTCTACCCCAAATAGAACCTCTACACAACATAAATTCTGTTCTCTGGAATCTTAAAATTTCTCCTGAAATTCTCACTTCAAGTTTTTTTTTTTCCCCTAAAGAATTTTATATTTTAAGTATTAATATCTTGGGGAAATGTAGCATATTTCTTAAGACTAAATGTGAAGAAGGAGAAAGAAAATACTGATTGACGGAAGAACGAGATGAATCAAGTCAAAGACCAGGTGGCTTCATGCTCCAAAGCATTTTAGCCCACTTCAACGTTGACCTAAGGTTGGAGTTGATTGGAATGTACATATATTCGTATCAGCTAAGGATAAAATAATTTCTTCTAGCTAATCAATCAGTATTCATCTTAGAGAAAATGTATCTCTTTTGCAATGAACAGATTCTTGAATATGGTGTGAAATACATTATTCCTTTCTAATGTTACTAATTCCACATTGTTTATTTTACTTTATTTATTTTTTTAATTTAGGGGAAGCCAGGTCAAATGGATGAAAACCAAACAGAAGTTGCAGAGAATTTGTCCTAGAAGTCTTCTCCCAGCTACCAGTTATAGAAGGAGTGCTGTTTGTATTATTTCTCTTCTTCTATGTGTCCACTTGGGTAGGCAACGTCCTCATCATGCTCACAACGTCCTCTGATAACTGCCTGAATTCATCACCTATGTATTTCCTTCTTGGCAATCTTTCCTTCCTGGACCTCTGTTATTCAAATGTAACTACTCTTAAGCTTCTGGCTAACTTCCTTGAAAATGAAAAACTCATTACCTACGATCAATGCATACTGCAGCTCTTCTTCTTCCATTTTGTAGGGGCAGCTGAGATTTTCCTTCTCACGGTGATGGCTTATGATTGCTACGTTGCAATTTGTCGCCCCCTGCACTACACCACTATCCTGAGTCGAAGGTTATGCTGGTTTTTGGTAGCTGCTTACTGGCTTGCGGGATTTATGCACTCCATTGTTCAGACAATTCTCACTATCCATCTGCCCTTTTGTGGGCCAAACTAGGTAGACAACTTCTTTTGTGATGTTCCTCCTTTCATCAAACTTGCCTGTGCAGACACTTCTGTCATTGAATTACTAATGGTGTCTAACAGTGGGCTGATCTCTACCAGATCCTTTGTGGTTCTGATTTCTTCCTATACTACTATCCTGGTCAAGATTCGATCCAAGGAGGGAAGACAAATGCACTCTCTACCTGTGCCTCCCATCCAGGGTGGTAACATTCTTTTTTGGACCTTGTATTTTCATCTATGCTCTGCCTGTCTCCACTTTCTCCGTGGACAAGTTGGTGTCTGTGCTCTACCATGTTGTTCCCCCATGCTGAATCCACTCATCTACACATTACAGAACAAAAATGTCAAATAAACCATGCGGAAGCTGTGGGACAGGAGTGGACTTAACTAGGAAAAAACAAGAGACATGAGAAGTTGAAGGTAGTTTTTGAAGGTAGAGAATCTGAGGTTAGAATAATGACTTTTGAATAGTCCTTTGAATGCTAATGAATTAGGAGGCGGTAGCCTAGTTGTTTTATTT
This sequence comes from Trichechus manatus latirostris, assembly GCF_000243295.1. Classification (NCBI taxonomy): domain Eukaryota; kingdom Metazoa; phylum Chordata; class Mammalia; order Sirenia; family Trichechidae; genus Trichechus; species Trichechus manatus. The sequence goes on from NW_004443971.1 coordinate 581,378, forward strand.
TTTTTTATTAAACAATAATACTTATTTCTAGCTTCATAATTTAAATGTGAACTATAACTCAGAAATATTCTGTCATAACAAATTATTCTGTCTTCAGCTTTCTTTTCTTTTTTGAAGCAAATCTGCTGTTTTTTTTTTTTCAATCAGCTTGTGTTCTTCCATCATATCCATTCATCTGACCAAATTTTATTCCATTCGGTTTGCCATTACATACTGTACGAATAACTCTTTCAAGCTCTCATGTCAGGTTCTTCTCCATCTTGATATAGGTTCTATTTTTTTTATCAATTGTATCTTATTCTAACTAGATGTTTACAGTTAATTAACAAGGAATTTATATGTATTTCTCACTGTCACAAATATTTAAAGAAATATCAGTTAAATGAATTAGAATTCATTATATTTATGTGATTGTGTAACAACAAGTAAATAAGATACATTATTCAGCTTTCTCACATCACCATACTACTTATTAACTATCCAGTAGTGTGACTAAGAGGTCAATTTACTGATAGTGTGGGTCCAAACTTACCTCTTTGAATGGCAAACCAAGTGTATCTGGACAGATCATTTAAATTATTGAACCCCTAATTTTCTCATTTGCAACATATGTAGAATAACTCTTACCTCTTAGTACTGTTGTGACGACTAAAAATGACAATAAATGTGAACGTGTCTATCTTGGTGCCTGGCTCAGTTCAACAATTATTTATTCATTAAAATAGCTTTTTAAATGACTGTAAGATATGGGTAATAAAATTCTAAGTTACTTAATTTGACTTAATTCAACAACAGTCTGATCTACTGCTGCTTGTTTTTGAAGGATGTTGTAAAGTGTGCAGAAATTGATTCATAATATTTTTACTTTTATCAATTATTGGGGATAGTTTATATTACTTTCACCCTCATCAAAAAACATCTCACTGACAGGTTTTATGCTTAGAGTTAAACTAAGACTAATTCATCTGTCTGGTTACTGCTTACCGAGATTTTATGATCAAACATAAGAACATTAAATTGACATTCAAGGTTAGAATAAATTAGACCCAAATAAAATGTAAATTTAATATACAAATGCACTATGAAGTATTTTCATGTTTGCAGCTTTTTTAGTAAGTGGATTATAGAAGCAATTTCAATACCTAATTGGTACAACAAACAGACACTGAAGATAAGAATGTCTGGAAAATTCATCAAAGGCTGAGATTGTGTCTCTACCATCTTCATTTTCCTAACATCTACCAAACTGTCCAACTTGTTGAATGAACAAAGGAGGATTTTAGATCTTCTTTGATCAGTGTAGTAATGATTGTTGTTGTTAGTTGCCATCAAGTTGACTTCAACTCATGGTAACCTTATGTATGACAGAACCCTATACATCTTCATGATCATTGTTATATTTGAGTCTATTGTTTTGTCCACTGTGTTAATCCATCCCACTGAGGGCCTCCTTTTCCTTCACTGACCTTCCACTTTATCTATCATGATGTCCTTTTCTAGTAATTGGGAGTTAACAATTGGGGAGGAGATGTTTAAGAGCTGTTTACCTTTCCCATACTTGAAAGTTAGCTTGTAAATTAGAGAATTATTCAGTGAAACATAGGAAACTTTTTTTTAAGTAAAAAGAAAGTTTTATTTGGCATATATTCAAAAGAACAAAAGTGGGAAGCTGACAAACATGCTGCCAGAGCTACAATGTCTGCCCGAATGCAAGGAAATATCACAGAACAGACAAAAGTAGGAAAACGGACAAACATGCTGCCACAGCCATGTCTGCCCGAGTCCAAAGAACAGTTACAGAGTCTTCATTATATATTAACATTACAAATGGGCAAAACCATTGAAAGCTTAGCCTTTTCACAGATTGGCTAGAAACTGTGATCCTACATTTTGAATTGTCTTTGTTAACAATCATTGGTACAGGTTTCAGTGAAGACAATCAGGAGGGTCTTCATTGGTCCAACAAATTTCTATTCACTAAATGTTAATAAAGATAAGAGTGGAAAGTCTTTTGCGTTCTGTTAGAGGGGCTTTTGTGAAAACTTCCTTAAGATAATTTCTGAGATTGTCCCATATATTGTCTATCTCAGGGCCCAGTTGATTGGTCTCTGTGAGTCTGTGAGGGCCCAGCCCCAGCTGGGTCACAATTCTCCATGCTCAAGGTCAGGGAATAATGATTCCAAATATTATTTATAAATCATTCCCTCCTTTTGATTGGAGATTGGAGATAACACATCAATGATCAATACCTGGACTTAGTTGAGCTCCTAGATGGTGGCCATTGCAGGCTCTTTAAACTCATGGTGCTGGTTTTCCACCAGATACCATCTGGTTCTTCACCAGGATCTTAAGAGCAATGTTTTCATCAATCACATTGCAAGAGTGAGCAGAATCAATGTACATCAAAATTTTAGCCTGAGGCCTTCTTTGCCGTTTAGGTGTGTAAGACAATAGAGGATATATTTTATTATGCCTAATACTATCAGGATGTAGACTAAGAATATTACTATTCATTGCAATAGTGATCTAGCCCATGTACTTATTCCTGATGGTAACCAACCAAACAAATCCAGTGTTTGTAAGTGTTACAGTGTGTAACCAAGTAGCTTGCTGTCTAATTCTATGTATATCTTGTTCTACTTCTCCTGTGTTATTCATCCAAATGCAACAATAGGTATACACTACAGCACAGACTACACTAATAAAAAAACTAAGGCTATTTTGTTATCTTATGTCACCTTGGCTTATGAAATCAGAGCTCACCTTTGTGCTTCCACCTCATCTTTTATTTGTCCCATAGTGACTGACAAATTTTCTTAAAGATTTCTCCAATTCAGATATACCATAAGTAGGAATTAAAGCTACCAACCATACCCTGAATGTTGGACCAATGGGTTTTCTTCTGACTTTCATTTTACAATTTTAACATTACCTTTTCAGTATTTACTAGCATTGTTACTATGAATACTTAAAGATAATCCTAAAGTTTCCAAAGTGTATTGTCCACGCATTCATCAGGAATCTAAACAAGAGATTGCCCACATAAATTCACTGGCAGTTGGAAAGGGATCATCTAAATTAGTATAGTTGGATGTATCACACAGAAACATATATCCATAAGGAGCACACAAAGTTTGTCCAGATGAAACAGAAAATACAGAAAAATTTACATGTGATAACAAAGTTTCCGTTAGAGAACTAATGATTAGCAAGATAATACAGGATGGACCTCTCCTGCAGGAAGTCTTTAGTTAGTCTGTTTAAAACATACTAAATGTTCCTTCCAGGGGCAAGCTGCCCCTCCTTTGTTTACTTATTAGCAGTCATGGGTCACTTTCTCAGAAGCAGAAATGGTACCAAAGACAAAACGGAGTCTGAGCCATGAGGTTGGTCTCCTCTGAGAACCCGGTTTCTTTAAGATACATAATTTTCTGTATAGTAAGAGGGTGAAAGTTTGATTACAAACATTAGACAGGTATTTCATATGACACTTTCTTAAAGAGTGATTAAAGTAATTACTAATTTACCCTAAACATAACTCTCAGTCTGATCTTTGAAGTTAGTTTCTTAAAACAGACTCAATTCTTAAAAAAAAAAAAAAAAAAAAAAAAAAGCACAATACCCAAAGCAAAATGGTCTTACTGGTTTATCTGGACCATTTTTTGAATCAAAGTGGTTTCAGGAACCATTTTTTTCTCAAAGCTCGAGGTTCAAAAAGGACACCCAAAGACGATGTCCTGGGTGGGTTACCTCAACCTCCATGAAAACCAGAAATCTGGATTCCAGGAGAATTACATACTACTCTCTCATCATTCTTTCCTATGGATCATGATCTTGCTATAGAATCTTCCATCAAAAATGTTCAATAAATGGTAATTGGACGGCATCTGGCTTTTAAGATCCCAGGCACCATACAGCAAACTAGGAGATAAAACAGAAACACTAACAATAACCAATGAAATCTGACCCTAAGATCTTTGAACCAAGGAAACAAATTTCACGAGGTGTTTGTCTCTACATTAGCAACATTAGTGAATTTTCGTGTGCCTCAACAGCAACTACATTCTGCAAAACCTCAGATTATTAATATAAATACAGCAACATTTATCTATTAAGGCACAAAACTGTTTCTTAAGAGAACTAACAGGAAAACTAGTACTATTCTATTTTGTAAAATCATAGCTCAAATTTCAGACAGTTCTTTGGTTATGATATCTACAACTTGGTTAAGTTTACCAACAGGAACTTCTCATTCAAGAGTTAAAATATCTAAACCCATTAGTTAGATAGTTTAGGAGAAAGGAGAATGATTTCTTGTATCTAGAAATTAGGACCTTAAAACATCAGCAATATTTAAAAAAAAAAACAAAAAACAGTTTCCTTTCGTTTACTCAGTCTTATGTAGTTAATCTCTGTTCCACGTGATTCTGGATCAGCCACAGTCTGCAAACTCATCAGCTTCTGCATAGGAGCTCTGGAAATTTTATTCAGTCTAGTCACAGTCCTTTTAGCAAGTCCAATATAGTTCATCTTTTTGTTGAGATATTTTGGTCAAACTTTTTCAGCAGATCAGCAAAGTAAAAACTTATCTGCAGACCACAAAATTTAATATGGCCATGATTAATTCATAAACATGTAAATAGTAAAAGACCTGATAGAAATTAATTACAAGCCCAACATAAAGGCAAAATAAAATCAGTTAAAAAAAAAACTTTAGATAAAAATATTTCTAAATATAGCCATTAACCATATTCAAAGAGCTTCAGATATAATACATAATAATTTGAGACAAAATACCATATAGTCAGGATATATTAAGAATATACCAAGATTATCAAATCACTAAATACCTGAATAGTAATAAAAAAAACTTCATAGGTAAATTATGTGAATTCCCCAATCAAACCATTGACTTTGATGATGTTAGATTCAAAAAGATAAAGTTGTGACCAAGTTAACAATAAAGGTCACTGTGAAACAATACTTAAGTTATTTAACCAAAGATCTTAAAGTAAAAACCTTAGCTTCTTTTCTAAAAGCCATAGGGCTTACTATTCAGACTCAGAAATCTTATTCTAATGAGATGCCAAACCTTTGTCTTCCAGGCAGATTATACAAAGAATAAATTAAACTTTTAACTCAGAAATTAAAGAAAATTTTGTTATTTTAACTGCAAGAAACCCAATTCTTTGTTTTATATACTACTTAACATTAAAACTCTTAAAAATCTCATAAATTAAACCATTAAACTTTAGTCAGACAGATGAAACTTGACCATATAAAATAAATTTCTTTTTCAATAAACCTCTTAAACGTTGCCTTTGTTGTATATCTCTTACAGTGCATCCCTTTAAATGGCAAAAATGAAAACACTCATTAGCAGACTTAAATATATATGTCTATCCTTTCTCTTGTGGCATAAAAAGCAAAGTATATAAACTTAAGTTATGACAAATATGTATTAACTCAATACCATTAGTAAGTTACCTAAAATGTCTTGGGAATTATTTTAAGCCTGTATACCATTAAGACATAACTGTTGTTGAAAGAAAAGTCTATTTAAACATTCTAAGATTTCATTCAAGCTTTACTACTTCTCATATTTTTCCCAATCTAATTTTAGCTCTTAAAGATTTTATCAACTGGCTTTGGAAATCACAAAGTATCTGCTCAATTGACCAATTCATTGGTATGGATATAGCCTTAAGTGTTTGGCTACTGCTGGCAACATTTTTCCAGGCCGCTTTGGGTGTGTCTCATTGTGATTTCTAATTTTTTTTTTTTACTTCTTAGGGTTCCCCTATAATAGAGAACTTGTTTACAGTTCTATGATTGGGATTCACTCAATTTCTGATAACTATAGCAAATCAGCAATTTTTCTTATCTTTTGCCTTAAAAGAGTCTCCACTTAGCTGGAAAGGGGTCTTTCAAAATCTTCCCTGGAGCTACACGACCTTCCAGACTAGGAGCTGGGGGATGAAGAGGCCTGATCCTGTCCGCCCCCCCCCCCCTCTCTCTCTCTCCTCATGGAATACATTTACATATGTTTAAATTGATGGAGACATTTTGAAAGGCTATCTACCCAGTAAATAGCAAAGCTCTGTAACAATTTTGTGAATGAATCCATCAACACTTGGCTAGCAAGACTGGGGCGTCATCCCAATTAGTTTACATATGTTTAAATTGACCTAGGAATTTTGAAGGACAAAAGATAGCTGATTTCTTTCTTACTGTTCTGGAATCGCTACTTTTACTTTACTTTAAAACAAAAATTATTCTTTTTCCTTAAATAAAACACATTTCATATAATATCTAGCTTAAGTTACTTAGAAATGTTTCACTTTTAGATTGACATAGTATAAAACATAAAGATCTCAGTGTACTTTTTAATAGACCAATTTATATCAAAGTTTCTCCAAGTAGCTATTAAAAATCTAAATCATAAGAAAGACACAAGACACAGTTTTTTTCTGCACGAAGAACTGAGGTTCCATGACTAGCCTTACAAAAAACAGCAATTCTTAGCCATAGCCACCACTCTAATATAAGACAAACTTAAACACAATGCTCTAGACCAGAAACAAGCTCTTAGAACAAAAGGAGACAGAAGACCACATCAACTCACCAGATAATACCATAAAAAACAAGGATATGGGGATCCTAGTTTCTTAAAGTGTATATAGAAATTTTTGGTAAGATTGACTCAATTCTATGGAAAAAACAGGTACAGGACTACTACTTCTCCCTTAAATATCAAAACACAGGTCAGGAGCTGCCACCTCCCCCTGAGAATTTGGCAAAACAGGCAAGAGCTGCCACCTCTCCCTGCAAATTTGGCAAAACAGGGTACTGTTTTTTCCAGGTTTTCTCTGAGCCACAAAAAGGCCCGGATTTTGCAGCTTATAGTGACTCAAAGCTCTTTGAAAATAGAATTATCTCTTCAAACGCCCGAATCCAGGCCTAAACTGCAGTTCACTTAAAGAGTTACTAAATGTCTTGCTTAACCAAATGATCAGGCAAAAATCTAAGATTTTCCTTAATCAATCAACAGATTTTACAAAGAAATATGCCAAACAAAACTTAAGAAAATATGAGAAAGAGAACAACAAAGAATAAGCAAACGTTCGTTTTCTGAGAGCACTCACCCCGTCAATGTCGAAGGGACATGGAGTGGGAACACGTGGGTCCAGAAGATAAGACATTTCTTTGCCGGCTTCTGCTCTGCAGTCCACGTCTCTTCGAAGTTGACTGGACTCGTAGCTTCAGATCCTGTTGACTTCGCCATTAACTGTTGCAGGGGAAAAACATCACAAAGTTTAGAAAAATAAAAAGAAAGTTTTATCTGACATATATGGAAAAGGACAAAAGTGTGAAGCAGACAAACATGCTGCCAGAGCTAGAATGTCTGCCTGAGTCCAAAGACTATCACAGAATAGGCAAGAATGGGAAAACGGACAAGCATGCTGCCACAGCCATGTCTGCCGGAGTCCCAAAACATAGGAAACTGTTTGAGAGATTTTACAGAAGCAAGAATTGACCAAGCCTTTTTATGTAACTCTTAAACCCTATACAGACACCAGAACACTTTTAGATTTGCCGCCATGTTTGTGAGGTATATCAGGTGGGTATTTTAATATTGAGGTTCTAATTAAGTAATTAATTTCATAGTACAAGCGCTTATAGATCATATTACTTCACCTATACAGAATTGGCTTTGTAATCAGAGAGGTCTATATCTGAATTCTCAGTCTGTGTTGGAACAATACTACCAACAGATGAGGTAATTTGAGGTTTACACTTCAATGTAATTGTGGCAATTAACCATACAGATATAATCCAGTTGATTTTGGAAGAGATTAATAAAGAGAGGCCATCTATTGCTGCCAGAATTTCCCACTAATCAAAAATATATGGAAAAAGTGATACTTGGGAATTAAATAACTATTTACCATTTTGGAATGGGTTATGACCAAAGGTACACAAAACGAATTCACTATTCTTAGCATGTGTATAATATAAAGAAAATATTCTACAGAATAAATTATCATACAGGTCTACATATAAATAAGGCATTCTAGAAATTCTCAAAGAAAAATCCATATCAAAAAGAAGAGTACTTCTTTTTGTGGAAGTAAATACTCAGAACTTATTAACCACACTAGCAATTTAAATTGTTTTTATCCTTTCCAAAGACTGCTTTCATTTACAATGTAACATTAAATGCTGTAAGAAATGAAGGACAAGTTTGTATTAAGAATACTGAAACACACTTCCAGGCAACATGGTGCTATAGACAGAAGCACCATGCCATCCCTCCACAGCAAAGATCGAAAAACTAAGTCAAACAGAGACATATGTCAATCCTGAAACCATAAGCATCAAATGAAGAGATAAAGAATTCAGACAAACACCTAATGGAATAAGAAACTGACAGAGAACAGACAGCAAGGAGAAATACATGCAGAGGTACCCTATCAGCTAATGAAAGCACAGATCTGCCATCTTGGATTCCTATGGGAGATCAGCGAACAGGAGGTATGAGAAAGCAGCTTTACAGAGCTTTCAGCAGGAGACAGAACAACTGGTAACCAGCAATATATACTTTTCCACTCCCCCATGCCTCTTCACCCTCACTCGGCCTCCTCTGCTTCCTGCAGCCACTGTCTCTTGGCTGGGAAGCACTAGCTTCACCCCAATGCCACTTGCATTCCACCTGCCCACAATGGTCGGCTCCCTGAGTACCATTTGTTGGTTGCTGGTGTTGCTTTTTTCTACCTCTTTAGATTTCTTCCTTACCTCTCACCATCTCCCCCTCCTTTCTCTAAAATACTTGGCTTCGTGTGTCATCTTTGCTTCTTCCTGAAAGGCTGTGAAACACCGCTCAACTGTGAAACTGCTTCCCAGCTTGTGCTGTCATACTGGTGGGATTCTTGGGGCTTTTTGTTTGTTTGTTCTGTTATGATTTGTTTGTTTGCTTGTTTTATTTTATTTTTCACAGCTTGGGAGCCCCTTCTAGCTGGGCAGTACTGAGCAGCTTGGGAACTACTCTTTTACTCTGCATACATGTGCAGTGGCATCCCTGGGAGCATTTCTATTTTCTTGTTTTTAGTTTTGTTATTTTTTGTTTTTGGGTTTTTTGTTTGTTTGTTTGTTTTCTTCTCTCTCTGTTTCCCTTTTTGTCTTTCTTCATTTCTCAGTTTCTCATCTCTGTATACTTACCTTCTTCTCTTTCTGTCTCCCGAATACCTGGTGCTCTGTGACACCTCTACCCCTTCTAGCCAGGCTGTACTTCATGGACTGGAAGCAACATCCCCAGTCCTTGCAGCCACAATGGTGGGATCCCTGGGGGCTTTTTTTCCTGATTTTTATTTATTCATTTTTTCTTTTACCCTTTTTTCTTTTCCTTTTTGTTCTTCTCCATTTCTCAGTCTCTCATCTCTCTACTCCAACATCAAGCTCCCTTAGCAGTCTTTTTTGCTTGTTTGTTTGATTGTGTGTATGTTTTTGGCTCCTTTTCCTCACTCTCCTCTTTCCCATACCCATATTAGCTTCACAGATCACAATCTTCCCCCTCCTTTCTACCTACTTGCACCATGTGCTGAACAGCACTCCCACAAGCAGCACAAGCATGGCCTACTGGAACCTGCACTGCACTGATTCCCAGCGCTCCCTGTTGGTCCTAATATGTGCCACAAATGACCCATCCCAGCAACTCCCCTTCAGCTAAACCTGCACTGCTCTACCACACCTGAGTGACTGACAGTGTTTAATGGAGAAGGAAGTGAAAAGTATCATGCCCACAGACAAGCAAACAACGAAGAACACACAGCCCACCTGCTCAGACATAACCAAATAAAACAAAAAAGCAGGAAGAAACAAACAAGTCTACAATCGATAAATGAGGAGAACAACCACTGAATGTCCCAAAAGCAGCAGACAATATGAAAACATGTACAAAAACAGGACAGGATGGTTCCAGTAGGCTTCCAAAATAAAACACCAGGTAATTTTCCAGTGGAAGAAAAGGCGCTAGAACTACCTGATAGGGAATTCAAATCTCTAATATTCAGAGCTATCCAAGAGTTGAAGAAAAAAGCAAACAAAAATGAGGAAAAAATAGAAAAATCCATGGAAAATACAGACCAAAAAATGGAATAATTCAGGAAAATAATACAGGAAAAAATGCTAAAATAAATTATCAACTAGAAATCATACAAAAACAACAATTAGAAATCCAAAAGATAAACAACAAGATTTCAGAAATGTACAGTGTAATAGAAGGGCTGAGAAGCAGGTTTGAAATGATGGAAGACGGGATCAGTGAAATTGGAGAAGAAAACTTGGATACAGTTTTGTTTGAGGAAAAATCAGAAAAAAGAACACAGAAAAATGAAGAAACCCTGAGAATTCTGTGGGATACAATCAAAAGCAAAAAATTTGAGAGTGATCAAAGCTCCAGAACAGGTGGAGAAAACAGAAAAAGTGGAAGTATCACTGAAGAACTGTTGACAGAAAACTTCTCCAATATCATGAAAGATGAAAAGCTGACCATACAAGAAGCTCAGGAAACCCCATATAGCATGGACCCCAAAAGAAAATCACCAAGGCATATCATAATCACAGTTAACTAAAACCAAAGACAAGGAATCTGAGAGCAGCTCATGAAAAACAAAAAGTCACATACAGAGGAGAAACAAAAAGACTAAGCTCAGATTATTTGGCAGAGACCATGCAGGCAAGAAGGTAATGGGATGACATATATAAAACCTTGAAAAGACAAAATTGCCAGCCAAGAATAATCTATCATGAAAAACTCTCATTCAAATATGTTGTCAAAATTAGGACATTTCCAGATAAGCAGAAATTAAGGGACTATGTAAAAAAATCAAATAAAACTTACAAGAATTATTGAAGGGAGTCCTTCATTCTGAGAATAAACAACATCAGACCACAGGTTGAATCTAGGATGCAGGATCATACTAATCAGATACCAACGTAGGAAATGAACTCTCAAGGACATCCAAAACCAAAATAAATACAACAGGGAACCAGAGAGGTTAATCTGTCAATGACAACAACATCAGAACAATAAAACAGAGAATAAATGGTGTAGTTATAGAACCTTCTAATGGAGAGGAAGGCAAGGTGATACCAGGTAATAATAGACTGCTTCAAACTTAGAAAGATAAGGACAAATGTCAAGGTAACCACAAATAAAGTTAACAAACCTACCTACCAAAATAAAGAAGAAAAACATAAAGTCTCAGTAAAAAAAAAAAAAAAAAAAAAAAA
>NW_004443971.1:592769-594041 GCF_000243295.1 Trichechus manatus latirostris
AATGAAAAAAAAAAAAAAATCCAAAAACAAAAGGAATCCAGCACAGGATAGTAAGAGGAAGAAATAAAATGTCAGCACCACAAAAAAGCACTACAAAATGACAGAAATAAATTCACACCTATCAATAATTTCACTAATGTAAATGCCCTAAATGCACTCATAAAGAGACAGAGTGACAGAGTGGATTAAAAAACAGGTTCCATCAATATGTGGTCTACAGGAGACACAACTTAGAAACAAAGACATGAATTTATTAAAAATCAAATGATGGAAAAAATATATCAAACAAATAGCTACCAAAAAAACAAAAAACAAACAACAACAACAACAAGAAGGAGTGGTAATACTAATCTCCGATAAAATAGAATTTAAAACAAAATCCATCATAAAACACAAAGGACACTATATAACGATTAAGAGGACAATCCATCATGAAGACATAACCATAATAAACATCTATGTACCCAATGACATGGCTCCAAAATACATAAAACAAAATCTAACAGCACTAAAAAGAGAAAATGACAGTTCCACAATAATAGTAGGAGACTTCAACACACCACTCTTGGTAAAGGACAGAACATCTAGAAAGAAACTCAACAAAGATATAGAAGACCTAAACGGCACAATCAGCCAACTTGACCTCATAGACATATATAGAACACTCCATGCAACAGCTGCAAAATACACATTCTTTTCCAATGCACACAAAACATTCTCCAGAATAGACCACATCTTAGGCCACAGAGCAAATCTCAACAAGATCCAAAACGTTGAGATAGTACAAAGTATCTTCTCTGATCACAATGTCATCAAGGTAGAAATTAAGTACAGGAAGAGCAAGGAAAAAATCAAGTATAAGGAAACTGAATAACATTTTGCTGACAAACAACTGGGTAATAGATGAAATCAGAGACCGAATAAAAAAATTCCTAGTATCAAATGAGAATGAAAACACACCATAACAAAACATTGAGGACACAGCAAATGCAGTCATCAGAGGACAGTTTATAGCAATAGATGCACACATCAAAAAACAAGAAAGGGAAAAATCAAAACGTTAACCACAGAACTCAAACAAATAGAAAGAGAACAGCAAAAGAAGCCCACATCTACCAGAAGAAAGGAAATAATAAAGATCAGAGCAGAAATAAATCACATAGAGAATAGAAAAAACAATAGACAGAATCAACAAAACCAAAAGGTGGTTCTTTGAAAGAATGAACAAAATTGACAAACCACTGGCCAGACTGACAAAAGAAAAACAGGAGA
>NW_004443971.1:594263-597992 GCF_000243295.1 Trichechus manatus latirostris
AAAAAAAAAAAAAAACCTCTGGCTCAGTTGGCTTCACTGGAGAATTCTACCAAACATTCAGAGAAGAGCTTATACCAGTACCACTCATACTATTTCAGAACATAGAAAAGGAAGTGACATTTCTGAATTAATTCTATGAAGCCAGCAGAACCCTGATACCAAAACCAGGCAAAGACACCACAAAAAAAAAAAAGAAAAAGAAAAAGAAAATTTCAGACCAATATCCCTCATGAATATAGAAGCAAAAATTCTCTACAAATTTCTAGCTAATAGAATTCAGCACCATATCAAAAGAATAACACACCACGACCAAGTAGGATTCATACCAGCTATGCAAGGATGGTTCAGCACTAGAAAATCAATGAACATAATCCACCATATAAATAAAAGGAAAGAAAAGAATCACATGATCATCTCAACCGATGCAGAAAAGGCATTCAACAAAGTCCAACTCCCTGATAAAAACTCTCAATAAAATAGGTATAGAAGAGAAACTTCTCAACATAATGAAGGACATCTGTGTAAAACCAGTGGCCAGCATCATTCTTAATGGAGAGAGGCTGAAAACATTCCCTTTGAGAACAGGAACAAGACAAATATGCCCCTTATCTCCACTCCTATTTAACATTGTGCTGGAAATCCTAGCTAGATAATAAGGCAAGAAAAAGAAATAAAGGGCATCCAAATTGGTAATGAAGTTAAACTGTCCCTGTTTGCAGATGATATGATACTCTACATAGAAAACCCTAAAGACTCCATGAGAAAATGACTAGAATTAACATAAAGATTCAGCAGAGTAGGAGGATACAAGATAAACACACAAAATCAGTTTGAGTCCTAGACATCAATAAAGAGAAAGATGAAAAGGAAATCAGGAAAACCATACCATTTATAATAGCCCCTAAAACAAACAAACAAACAAACTTAGGAATAAATCTAACCAGGGATGTAAAAGACCTATACAAAGAAAACTACAAAACACTACTGCAAGAAACCCAAAGGTATCTTCATAAATGGAAAAACATACAATGCTAATGGATAGGTATACTCAACATTGTGAAAATGACAATTCTACCCAAAGCAATTTACAAATACCATGCAATCCTCATCCAAATACCAACAACACTCTTTAAAGAGATGGAAAAACTAATCATTAACTATACTGAAAGAGAATAAGCCCTAGATAAGTAACACAATATTGAAGAAGAATAAAGTGGGAGAACTCACACTACCTGACCTCAGAACCTACTATACAGCTATGGTAGTCGAAACAGCCTGGTACGGGTACAATGACAAATACATTGACCAGTGAAACAGAATTGAGATCCCAGATGTATATCCATCCATCTACAGTCACCTGATTTTCAACAAGTGCCCAAAGTCCATCAAATGGGGGAAAAGACAGTCTTTTTAATGAACGGTGCTGGAAAACTGGATGTCTATCTGCAAAAAAATGAAACAGGACCCAAGCATCACACCACACACAAAAACTAATTCAAAATGTAGCAAACACCTAAATATAAAGCCAAAAACTATAAATTTCATAGAAGAAAAAATAGGATCAACACTAGAAGCCCTAACACACAGCATTAACAGGGTACAAACCATATCCAACAACAAACAAACTCCAGAAGATAAGCTAGATAACTGGAATTTTCTAAAAATTAAACACTTATATTCATCAAAAGTCTTCACCAGAAGAGGAAAAAGAGAACCTATAGACTGGGAAAAAAATTTAGGACATTTCAGTGCAGGCAAAGGTCTAATCTCTAAAATCTACAAGAAAATCCAACACCTCTACAACAAAAAGACAAATAATCCAACTAAAAAATGGGCAAAAGAAATGAACAGACACTTCACCAAAGAAGACATTCAAGCGGCCAACAGACAGATGAGGAAATGCTCGTGATCACTAGCCATTAGAGAAATGCAAATTAAAACCACAATAAGAGAGACGGGGCCAAGATGACAGAGTAGTCAGACAGCTTCCTATATCTCTCTTACAACAAAGACCTGGAAAAATATGTGATTTAATTGTATACAAATATCTAGGAACTCTGAACAAGGCAAAGTTGAGGCATCAGACTGAGTGGCGGGTGGAGAGGGAGATGGTTATGAAGAAGTGAGAAGAGCTGGACCGGACTCAGCTCTAGCTCTTCAGCCCCGGCTGGCTCCGAGGTACACAGTGAAGCAGGCAAACAGCAGCACGCATGCACTCGGGAGGCAGTTTCCACATCCAGAGAGATCTGGCAGCAGAGATTGTGCCTGGACACTCAGAACCAGTGAAAAGCAGCTCCCAAGCGGCTAAAGATAAGTACATGTGTGCGATCTTTCAAGGAGATTTAAAAAAAAAAAAGCCCATTTGGGAAAAAACCTCTCTCCCTTTTACCTCCTCCCTCCCTGCTCTGCACTGGTCAGGTCTCCCGAAGTCTGAGTCTGCTGGGTTGGAAGTAGATCCCAAAAGGGACCCTGACCCGTTCTCCTGGCCTTGGAGAGGGAACAAATAAACTACTGGCTCCCCTAAACCAGGAACTCAGGGTTGGCACAGCTCCTTTTCTAGGCACAGGCATAAGGGGTCCGTAGACTCTGAGTGCCTTACACCCCTGTACAGACTTGTGGTGGCCCATCTCAACAGCATTACCCCCATTACCACAGTCCAACAGAGTAAACATCTGAAGTCTAACTTCAACTGTTTCAGCTGTGAAGTGGCAGATTTGTGACCCTCCACACAGCCCTGCCCTTTAAGCAGTCACCTTTACCGATCCACACCGGGGGCTTAGGACTTGTGGCTTCAGCTACACCACCTAGTCACCTGCTCCAATAGTCCAAAAATAAGTGGCACACTTGAGTCTATACAGCCAACAGAGTGGGGTGCTCATAGTCTGACTGCAAAACTCACCTACCTACTCGCCGTAGGGAATACGGACACACTTTCCTTTTGGACACCCAGGGGCAGCTGTCAGCCCCCTGCTTGGCTTGGCGTGTGACCCCCTACTGCAGCCAGATACCACTGCCTACACCAATCACCCATGCCTCTCTAAGACTGTAGATGAGAACCTGCACCACACACTTGGTGACTGACTGCCTAGACACCTGAGCTGAACCTGTATAGGAAAATTTAATGGACTCTTGTGTGCACATACTTAGTTACAGAACCAACTACCTGGTAACAGGATGTTAAAGCTTCAAAGGTGCCAATAATCAAATTGACTCACATGAGCAACCTATTGGGGCATATCAAAACAAAACAAAACAAGAAGCTAAGACTCACTAAACAAATATAAAATAAAATTATAATAACTTATTGATGGCTTGGAGACAACCATCAATATCAAATCACATAAAGAGGCAGTCCACGATGGCTTCAGCAGGCTCCCGAAATAAAGAATCAATAAATTCTCAGGAGGAAGAGAATTTCTTGGAATTACCAGAGGCAGAATACAAAAGATTAATATACAGAACTCTTCTAGAAATTAGAAAGGAAATTCTACAGAATGAAGTAACAGTCAGGGAACATACAGACAAAGCAGTAGTGGAACTTAAAAAAGTTATTCAAGAGCAGAATGACAAATTAAATAGGCTGCAAGAATCCATAGACAGCAATCAGAAATCCAGAAGATTAACAATACAATTTCAGAATTAGACAACTCAATAGAAAGTCATAGGAGCAGAATTGAGGCAGTAGAAGTTAGAATTAGTGACACTGAAGATAAAGCACTTGATGTCAAC
>NW_004443971.1:598619-600623 GCF_000243295.1 Trichechus manatus latirostris
ATACTAAACGGAGTCCTACAGTTAGATAATCAATAACATCAGATAACAACGCAAGACTAGAACACAGGACAGAACAATCAGATATTGACTCAGATAGGAAAGTCAAAAATACATCAGAGCTAAAACAATGAAAATAGGGAAACAGAGATATAAATATGTAAAAAAGGACATTAAAACAACAGAGAGGGACTAAAAAATGCAGACATTGATTGTTCATATGGAGGGGAAGTCAAGGCAATATAAAGTAATAAAAGACTTGTATCAACTTAGAAAAATAGGGGTAAATATTAAGGTAACCACAAAGGACCCTAACAATCCTACAAATCAAAATAAAAAAGTAGAAAAATACAAAGACCCAGAAAACACAAAATCTACAACAATGAAAAAGATGACAAAATATATAAAGAAAAAAGACTCAGCACAGAAAATTAAGGGGAACAAAGAAACTGTGAATAACACACAAAAAGAGACATCAGGATGACAGCACTAAACTCATACCTATCAATAATTACACTGAATGTAAATGGACTTAATGCACCAATAAAGAGACCGAGAGTGGCAGATTGGTTAAAAAAGCATGATCCATCTATATGGTGTCTACAAGAGACGCACCTTAGACTTAAAGACACAAACAGGCTAAAACTCAAAGGATGGAAAAAATATATAAAGCAAACAACACTGAAAAAAGAGCAGGATTGGCAATATTAATCTCTGACAAAATAAACTTTAAAGTAAAATCTACCACAAAGGATAAGGAAGGGCACTATATACTGATTAAAGTGTCAATACACCAGGAGGACATAACTATAATAAATATTTATGCACCCAATGACTGGGCTCCAAAATACATAAAACAAACTAAAACAGCACTAAAAAGAGAGACAGCACCACAATAGTAGTAGGAGACATCAACAAGCCACTTACGGTGAAGGACAGAACGTTTAGAAAGAAGCTCAACAAAGACACAGAAGAGCCAAATGCTGCAATCAGTCAACTTGATCTCATAGATATATACCGAACACTGCACCCAACAGCAGCCAAGTATACTTACTTTTCCAACGCACATGGAACATCTCCAGAATAGACCACATATTAGGCCGTAAGGAAACCTTAACAAAATCCGAAGCATCGAAATATTACAAAGCATCTTTTATGACCATAAAGCCATAAAAGTAGAAATCAACAACAGAAAAAGAAAGGAAAAAAATAAAAAACTTGGAAACTAAACAACATCTTGCTCAAAAGCTACTGAGTTAGAGAAGAAATTAAGGATGGAATAAAGAAACACATAGAATCAAATGAGAATGAAAACACATCCTACCAGAACTTTTAGGACACAGCAAAAGCAGTCCTCAGAGGTCAGTTTATAGCAATAAATGAACGCATCCAAAAAAAAAGCAAGGGTCATAATCAAAACATTAACCCTACAACTGGAACAAGTAGAAAGAGAGCAGCAAAAGAAGCCTTCCAGTGCCAGAAAACAGGAAATAATAATAATTAGAGCAGAATTAAATGAAATAAAGAATAGAAAAACAATTGAAAGAGCTAACAAGTCCAAAAGCTGATTCTTTAAAAAGATGAACAAAATTGATAAATCATTGTCCAAACTGACAAAAAAAAAACAGGAGAGGAAGCCAATAACCTGTATAAGAAATGAGATGGGTGATATCACAACAGACCCAACTGAAATTAAAAGCATCATAACAGATTACTATGAAACATTGTACTCTAACAAATTTGAAAACCTAGAGGAAATGGACAAATTTCTAGAAACTCAGTACCTATGTAAACTAACACAAACAGAGGTAGAAAAACTAAATAACCCCATAACAAGAGATTGAAAAGGTTATTAAAAAACTCCCAACAACAATAAAAAAAAAAGCCCTGGCCCGGATGGCTTCAATGGAGAATTTTACCAAACTTTCAGAAAAGACATAACACAACTTCTACTAAAGTATTTCAGAGCATAGAAAAGGATGGAATACTCCCAAACTCATTCTATGA
>NW_004443971.1:601953-638594 GCF_000243295.1 Trichechus manatus latirostris
AACTGAAACAAGACCCATACCTCACACCATGCACAAAAACTAACTCAAAATGGATCAAAGACTTAAATATAAAATTGAAAACGATAAAGATCATGGAAAAAAAATGGGGACAACTCTAGAAGCCCTAATACATGACATAAACACAATATGAATCATAAGTAACAATACACAAGCACCAGAAGAGAAACTAGATAAATGGAAGCTCCTAAAAATCAATCACTTATGCTCCTCAAAAGACTTCACCAAAAGAGTAAAAAGACAACCTTCTAGGAAAAAATTTTTTGGCTATGACAAATCCGATCAGCGTCTAATCTCTAAAATCGACAAGATACTGCAAAACCTCAACAACAAAAAGACAAATAACACAAGTAAAAAATGGGCTAAGGATATGAACGAGCACTTCACTAAAGAAGATATTCAGGCAGCTAACAGATACATGGAGAAATGCTCACGATCATCACCCATTAGAGAAATGCACATCAAAACTACAAGGAGATATCATCTCATCCCAACAAAGCTAGCCTTATTCCAAAAAACACAAAATAACAAATCCTGGAGATGTTGTGGAGAGACTGGAACACTTATACACTGTTTGTGGGAATGTAAAATGGTAGAACCACTTTGGAAATCGATTTGGTCCTTACTTAAAAGACAGAAATAGAAGTACCTTACTATCCAGCTATCCTGCTCCTTGCAATATATCCTAGAGAAATAAGAGCTGTTATACGAATAGATATATGCACACCCGTGTTCATTGCAGCACTGTTCACAATAGCAAAAAGATGGAAACAACCTAGGTGCCCATCCACAGACGAATGGATAAACAAATTATGGTATATCCACACAATGGAATATTACACAACAATAAAGAACAACGATGAAGCTGTAAAACATCATATAATACGGTTTAAGCTGGAATTTATTATGCTGAGTGAATTTACTCAGTCACAGAAGGACAAATACTGTATGAGACCACTATTATAAGAACTCAAGAAAAGGTTTAAACTCAGAAGAAAACGTTCTTTGATGGTTATGGTGGTGGGGAGGGAGGGTGAGGGTTATTTACTAACTAGATAGTAGATAAGAATTAGGTGAAGGGAAGGACAGCACACACTACAGGGGAAATCAGCACATCTGGACTAAACCAAAGCTAAGAAGTTTCCTGAATACAATCAAATACTTTGAGAAGACAGAGTAGCAAGGGTGGGGTCTGGGGACCGTGTTTTCAGGGGACATCTAGGTCAATTGGCATAACAAAGCTTATTAAGAAAATGTTCTTCATCCTACTTTGGTGAGCGGCATCTGGGGTCTTAAAAGCTTGCAAATAGCCGTCTAAAATGCATCAACTAGTCCCAACCACCTGGAGTAAAGGAGAATGAAGAACACAAAAGACACAAGGAATGTATTAGCCCAAGAGACAGAAATGGCCACATAAACCAGAGACTTCATCAGCCTGAGACCAGAAGAACTAAATGGTGCCCAGCTACCACCAATGACCGTCCTGACAGGGAACACATCAGAGAGTCCCTGATGGAGCAGCAGGAAGATGGGGTGCAGAACTCAAATTCTGGTAAGAAGCCAGACTTAATGGTCTAACTGAGACTGGAGGTAGCATGGAAAGCATGGCCCCTGGAGTCTCTATCAGCCCAGAACTGAAACCATTCCCGAGGCCAACTCTTCAGACATGGATTTGACTGGACTGTGGGACATAGTGATACTCATGAAGATTATGCCTCTTAGTCAAGTAGATACGAGATACCAAAGGTGCAGCTTCTGTCCAGAGGTGAAATGGGAAGGCAGAGAGGGTTAGGAGCTGGTTGAATGGTCATGGGGAATCAGGGGCGGAAAGGAAGAGTAGGAGTGTGCTGTCGCAGAATGGGGTGAGCAATTAGGGTCACATAAAAATTTATGTATAAAATTTTGTATGGGAGACTAAGTTGAAATTTAAACTTCATTTAACTACAACAATAAAAAAGAATTACCCTAATAATAAAAAGAAAGTGTTATTTTAAAACAAACAAACAAACAAACAAAACCACAATGAGATACCATCTCACCCCAACATTACTGGCACGAATCAAAAACACTGGAAATAACAAATGTTGGAGAGACTGCGAGGAGATTGGAACACTTATGCACTGCTGATGGGAATGCATAATGATACAACCATTTTGGAAAATGATATGCCACTTCTTTAGAAAGCTAGAAATAGAAATACCATACGATCCAGCAATCCCACTCCTAGGAATATATCTTAGAGAAATAAGAGCAGTCACATGAATAGACATATGCACACCCATGTTTATTGCAGCATTGTTCACAATAGCAAAAAGATGGAAACAACCTGGATGCCCATCAACAGAAGAATGGATAAACGAACTATGATACATACACACAATGGAGTATTATGCAAAGATAAAGAACAATGATGAATCTGTGAAGTATCTCATAACCTGTATGAAAGTGGAGGACATTATGCTGAGTGAAATAAGTCAATCACAAAAGGACAAATACTGTATGAGACCTCTACCGTAACAATTCATGAAAAAGTTTACACACAAATAGCAACCATCTCTGTTGGTTACGAGAGATAGGAGGGGTCGGGGGGAACTAAATAGACAATAGATAAGTGGTAACTGTGGTGAAAGGGAAGACAGTACACAATACTGGGAAGCCAGCACAACTTGTACAAGGAAATGTCACGGAAGCTCCATAGAGACTTCCAAATTCCCTGAGGGACTGAATTGCTGGGTGTAGGGCTGTGGGGACCATGATCTTGGAGACCATCTAGCTTATCTGGCATAACACAGTTTATAAAGAAAATGCTGTACATTCTACCTTGGTGAGTAGCGTCTGGAATCTTAAAAGCCTGTGAGAAGCCATATAAGACACTTCACTGGTCTCATCCCTTCAGGAGCAAGTGAGAATGAAGGCAACAAGACACAAGGAAAAGATTAGTCTAAAGGACTAATGGACCACAACTACCATGGCCTCCACCAGACTGAGTCCAGTATAACTAGATGGTGCCTGGCTACCACCACTGATTGCTCTGACAGGGATCACAACAGAGGGTCCCAGGCAGAGCTGGAGAAAAATGTAGAACAAACCCCTAACTCACAAAAAATGACCGGATTTAATGGACTGACAGAGACTGAAGAAACCCCAAGAGGATAGCCCCTGGACACCCTTTTAGCTCAGTAATGAAGTCACTCCTGAGGTTCACCGCTCAGCCAAAGATTAGACAGCCCCATAAAACAAAACCAGACTAATGTGGAACACCAGTCCAGGGACAATAGCTAGAAGGCATGAGGGGACACGATAGTTGGTAATAGGGAACCCAAGGTTGAGTAGGGACAGTGTTGACATGTTGCATGGTTGTTAATCATTTTTAAAAAACAGTATGTGTATTAACTGTCTAATGAGAAACTATTCTGTAAACCTTCATTTAAAGTACAATAAAAAAAGAATACTGAGACAGAAAGTTAAGGAGTTCATATGGTAACATATCTAATATATAATTTAACCTTTAATTCAATTTCCAATACTCCTGTTCAAATAAAATATGTAGCTTTAAGATTTTAAAAAATTTCAACCAGTTTTGACACTATTATTCAAATAGGCCAGTTTCTGTTGAACTCAAAAACAATACCTAAAATTGTATTCACTTAGCACAACAAAGATTTATTTTTCTTTTTAATTTTATTGTGCTTTAGGGGAAAGTTTATAGAGCAGATCAGTTTCTCATTGTAAAATTTATACACAAAATGTTTTGTAACCTTGGTTTCAATCCACCCAATATGACAGCACTCTTCCCCTTTCCACCCCATTTTCCCCCGTCCACTCTTGCAGCTTTCCTGTCCCTTCCTGTCTTCTCATCTTGCTTTTGTGCAGGGGTTGCCCATTTTGTCTTGAGTATTTGATTGAACCAAGAGGCTCGTTTCTCACACTTTATTGTTTGTTTTATAGGCCTGTTTAATCTTTGTCTGAAAAGTGAGCTTTGGGAGTGGTTTCAGTTCTGAGTTAGCAGAGTGTCCAGGAGCCATAGTCTTGGGAGTTCCTTCATTCTGTCAGACCAGTAAGTCTGATCTTTTTTTGCGAATTTTAGTTTTGTTGTACATGTTTTTCTCCTGCTCTGTCCAGGACTCTCTACTGTGATCCCTGTCAGAGCAGTTGGTGATGGTAGCCAGGCACCATATACTTTTGGGCTCAGGCTGGTGGAGGCTGTGGTTCATGTTGTACTTTAGTCGTTTGGGCTAATATTTTCCTTGTATCTTTGGTTTTCTTCATTCTCTTTTGCTCCAGGTGAGATGGTACCAATAAATGTACCTTAGATAGCCACTCGAAGGCTTTTAAGATCCAAGATGCTGCTCTGCAAAGTAGGATGCTGTACATTTTCTTTATGAACCGTGTTATGTCAATTGACCTAGAAGTCTCCCGAGACCATGATTCCAAGCCCTTTACCCCGACAACCATCAAGGTGTTTGGATGTGTTTAGGATGCTTCTATGACTTTGCCTTGGTCAAGTTGTGCTGACTTCCCCTATATGTGTGTTGTCTTTCCCTTCACCAAAGCTGACACTTGTTTACCATCTAGTCAGTGATTCCCCTCCATATCCTTCCCGTCCCTCGTAGCCATCAAAGATTTTTTTTTTCTGTGTGAAAACCTTTTCTTGGGTTTTTACAATAGTGGTTTCATACAATATTCCTCCTTTTGTGATTGGCTTATTTCACTCAGCATAATGCCCTCCAGATTCATCCGTGTTGTGAGAAGTTTCACAGATTCATCACTGTTCTTTATCATTGTGTAATATTCCATTGTGTGTATGTACCATCATTTGTTTATCCATTCACCTGTCGATGGCCACTTAGGTTGTTTCCATTTTTTGCTATTGTGAATAATGCTGCAGGGAACATGGATGTGCATATGTCTGTTCGTGTGATGACTCTTATTTCTGTAGGATATACTCCTAGGAATGGGATTGCTGGATCATGTGATATTTCTATTTCTAGCTTTTAAAGGAGGTGCTATATCGTTTTTCATAGTAGTTGTACTATTTTACATATCCACCATAAGTACATAATAGTTCAAATCTCCTCACACCCTCTCCAACATTTATTATTTTCTGATTTCTGATTAGTGTCAGTTTTGTTGGGCTGAGGTGGTATCTCATTGTAGTTTTGACTTTCAATTCTCTAATGGATAATGATCACAAGCATTTCTTCATGTGTCTCTCAGCCGCCTGAATGTCTTCTTTGGTGCAATGTCTGTTCATACACTTTGCCCACTTTTTAATTGGATAATTGGTCTTTTTGTTGTTGAGGTGTTGAAGTATTTTGTGGACTTTAGAGATTAGACCCTTGTCAGATATGTCATAGTGAAAAAATTTTTTTCCCAGTCTGTAGGTCCCTTTTTAATCTTTTGGTGAAGTCTTTTTATGAGCCTAAGGATTTAATTTTTAGAAGCTCCCAGTTTTCAAGTTTATCTTCTGGGTTTTGGGCATTGTTGGATATGGTTTGTATTGTATTAATGCCATGTATTAGGGTCCCTAGTGTTGTCCCTATTATTTCTTCCATGATATTTACCATTTTGGATTTTATATTTAGGTCTTGGACACGTTTTGAGTCAGTTTTTGTGTATGGTGTGAGGTATGGCTACTGTTTCATTCTTTTTACAGATGTACATCCAGTTATGCCAGCACCTTTGTTAAAGAGACTGTCTTTTCCCCCATTTAATGGACTTTGGCCCTTTGTCAAATATCAGCTGCCCATAGGTGGATGGATTTAAGTCTGCGTTATCAGTTTTGTTCTGTTGGTCTATGTGTCTGTCGTTGTACCAGTATCAGGCTGTTTTCACTATCATGGCTGTATAGCAGATTCTAAGATCAGGGAGTGTGAGGCCTCCCACTTTGTTCTTCTTCAATAATGGTTTACTTATCCAGGTCCTCTTTCCTTTCCATACAAAGTTGTTGATTAGTTTATCCATCTCATTAAAGAATGCTGTTGGAATTTGGATTGGGATTGCATTTTATCTGTAGATCACCTTGTGTAGTATTGACAATTTCACAATGTTGAGTCTTCCTATCCATGAGCATGTGTATGTTTTTCCATTTATGTTGGTCTCTTGTTTTCCATGCAGTAGTGTTTTGTAGTTTTTTTTGTATAGGTCTTTTACTTCCCTGGTTAGATTTATTATTAAGTATTTTATCTTTTCCAGAGCTATTGTGAATGGTATTGATTTCTTGATATCGTTTTCAAAGTTCTCTTTGTTGGTTTAGAGGAAACCAGTTGACTTTTTGTATGTTAATCTTGTATCCTGCTATTCTGCTGAAAACTTCCATTAGTTCCAGTAGCTTTCTTGTAGATTATTTGGAGTTTTCTATGTATAGATAGGATCATATCGTCTGTGAATAGTTTTATCTCTTCCTTCCCAATTTGGATGTACTTTATTTCTTTTTCTTTTCTTATTGCTCTAGCTAGGACTTCCATCACAATGTTGAATAAGAATGGTGATAAAGGGCATCCTTGTCTGATTCCCGTTCTCAAGACAGAATGCTTTCCATCTCTCCCCACTGAGAATGATGTTGGCTGTTGGTTTTGTATAAATGCCCTTTATTATATTGAGGAATTTCCCTTCTATTTTATTTTGCTAAGAGTTTTTATCAGGAATGTGTGTTGGACTTTGTAAAATGCCTTTTCTTCATCAATTGAGGTGATCATATGATTCATTTGTTTTATTTTTGTGGTGGATTATGTTGATTAATTTTCTAATATTGAACTGTCCTTGCATACCTAGTATGAAACCCACTTGGTCATGATGTATTTTTTTTTTGATATGCTGTCGAATTCTATTGGCTAGAATTTTTGTGTCTATATTCAGGAGGAATATTGGCCTGTAGTTTTCTTTTTAAGCACTGTCTTTTACCTGGCTTTTGTATCAGGGTTAATCTGGCTTCGTAGAATGAATTCGGGTGTATTCCTTCCTTTTCTACGCTTTGAATTAGTTTGAGTAGTGTTGGTGTGAGTTCTTCTCTGAACGTTTGGTAGAATTCTCCAGAGAAGTTGTCTGGGCCAGGGCTTTTTTTTGTTACTGGGAGTTTTTTTGTTATTGTTTTTTTATGACACATCAATCTCTTGTTATCTGTCTATTTTTTCTACCTCAATTTGTGTTAGTTTAGGTGGTAGTGTATTTCTAGAAAATTCGTCCTTTTCCTTTAGGTTTTCAAATTTGTTGGAGCACAATTGTTCCTAGTATTCTATGTATTTTTTTTTTTTAATTTCTGTTGATTCTGCTGTGATATCACTTCTCTCATTTTTTATTCAGGTTATTTGCTTCCTCTCCAGTTTTTCTTTTGTCAACTTGGCCAGTGGTTTGTGGATTTTGTTGATCCTTTCAAAGAATCAACTTCTGCTCCTCTTGATTCTTTTTATTGTTTTTTCTGTTCTCTATTTCATTTATTTCTGCTCTAATCTTTATTGTTTCCCTTCTTCTGGTGACTGTGGTCTTCTTTTGCTGCTCTCTTTCTATTTGTTCGAGTTTTAGAGTTAACATTTTGATTTTTGTCTTTTTTGATATGTGTGCTTATTGCTATAAATTGACCTCTAAGGGCTGCTTTTGCTTTGTGTCCCAAAGTTTTTGGTAAGATTTATTTTCATTCTCATTTGACTCTATGGATTTTTTATTCTATCCTTGATTTCTTCTATTACTCAGTGGTTTTTAAGAAAGGTGTTGTTCAGTTTCCATGTATTTTTTTTTCCCTTTGCTATTCTTGTTATTTATTTCTACTTTTATGGTGTTGTAGTCAGAGAAGATGCTTTGTATTATTTCCATGTTTTGGATTTTGTTGAGACTTGTTTTGTGGCCTAAAATGTGATGTATTCTGGAGAATGTTCCATATGTGTTGGGAAAGAATGTACACTTTGCTGCTGTTGGGTGGATTGTTCTGTATATGTCTATGATGTCAAGCAGGTTGTGGCATTTAGATCTTCTGTATCTTTACATTGAATTTCTTTCTAGACATCCTGTCCATCACTGAAAGTGGTGTGTTGAAGTCTCCTACTCTTATTGTGGAACTATTATTCTTTTCACTGCTGTCAGAGTTTGTTTTATGTATTTTGGAGCCGTATCATTGGGTTGTATATATTTATTATGGTTATGTTCTCCTGGTATATTGACCCTTTAATCCTCTATAATCATTTATGGTGGATCTTGATTTAAAGTCTATTTTATCAGAGATTAATATTGCCACATCTGCCTTTTTTTGGTTATTGTTTGCTCGATATACTTTTTTTCCATCCTTTGAGTTTTAGTTTGTCTATGTCTTTGTGTTTAAAGCGTGTTTCTTGTAGACAGCATATAAATGGGTAATGTTATATAATTCATTCAACCACTCTCTGTCTCTTTACTGGTGCATTTAAGCCACTTACATTCAGCATAATTACTGATAGGTATGAGTTTTTACTGCTGTCATTTTGTTGTATTTTGTGTGTGTGTGTGGTGTTGACTATTTCTTTGTTCTACTTAATTTTCTGTGCTCATTTCTTTTTGTTTATGGATTTTCTTTTCATTCCTTTATTTTTTATTTTGTGTTTACTGAGTCTTTATGTTTTTCTTATTTTTTATTTTGATGTGTAGCATTGTTAGCTTCCTTGTGGATACCTTGATTTTTACCTATATTTTCCTAACTTTAAATCTGTCTTTTATTTCTTCATGTTGCCTTGATTTCTTCTCCATTTGAAGTTCTATAACTACACCATTTATTCACTCTTTTTTTGTTTTGACCTTGTCATTGTTTACATATTGACATCTCTGGTTTGCTATTTTCAGTCTTTTAGCTTTATTTTATTTTTGAGAATTTTCTATCTGGGTTTTTATCTGGTTGATCTGTCCTATGTCCAAGTCTTGGCTTATTGTCTGGTGGTGTTGGTTCTCTAACTATATGACTCCCTTTAATTTTTCTTGTAATTTTGGCCTGGTTTTTACATATTCCCTAAATTTCTGTTTATCTGGAAATGACCTAATTTAACCATCATATTTGAGATAAAATTTTGCTAAATATATAATTCTTGGCTTGCATTTTTTTCCTTTAATGCTTTATATATATAATCCTGTTGCTTTCTTGCCTGCGTAGTTTCTGCCGCTTAATAAGAGTTTAGCCTTATTGATTCTCCTTTGCAGGTGACTTTTTGTTTTTCCCTAGCTGCTCTCAGGTTTCTTTGTTTATCTTTGGTTTTGGCAAGTTTGATTATGATATGTCTTGGTGACTTTCTTTTCGAGTATATCCTGCATAGTGTTGGTTTAGCTTCTTAGATATCTTCAGGTCTTTCATGATATTAGGGAAGTTTACTGTCAGCAAATCTTCAACAATTATGTCTTTGTTTTCCATTGTCCCTCCTATTCTGTCACTCCGATCAGAAGTAAATTTTTCCTCTTGATAGTGTCACACATAATTGTTTGGCTTTCTTCATTTTAAAAAAAATTTTTTTCTCAAACAAATTACTGTCAAGAGATTTGTCTTCAACCTCACTAATTCTGTCTTCCATTGTCTCAGTTCTGCTCTATGTTTCTTTTGAGTTGTCTAATTCTGATATTTTATTGTTAATCTTTTGGATTTCTAGTTGCAGTTTTTGTATGACTTCTAATAGCCTATTTATTCTGCCATTTTGTTCTTGTATTGTTTTCCTGAATTCAACTCTTGCTCTGTTTGTGTTTTCCTTGGTTTTGTCTGTGTTTTCCCTGATCTCTTTCTTGATCTCTTGGAGAGCTCTGAATGTTAGTTTTTTGAATTCTTTATCAGGTAGTTCAACTGCCTTATATTCCTCCAGAAGGTTTTCTGGTTCTTTGTTTTGGTCACTTGCTGGAACCATCTTGTCCTGCTTCTTTATGTGATTTGATATTGTCTGTTGTCTCCGAGGCATCAAAAACTTATTATATTTACGTATTGTATGTTTGTTTGCTGCATCCTGAATTTTTGTTTTGTTTTGACATATCTGAGTAGGCTAGGTGTGTGCTACTGTGGTTGCTAATCTGGCCACATTGATGCTCTCACCTCCTATCTCTAGATGTGTAGAGTAGTGACTAGGTGTGTGAGCATGGGTCCTTGTTTTGTGTTCTTGTGGGGTTGCTGAGGATGTAGGTGTAATTTTTGGTGAAGTGATGTATCTGTCCTGCTTGCCACCTGGTTATGGGTGCCACCTGGTTATGGGTGCTCTCCCTTGTTGTTGGTTGGGTGTTGTCTGTGCAGTCTGCCACTTGGTCGGGGCTAAAGGGCCTGGGTCGTCGATCACCAGGTAGGTGGTGTGGAGGCTCTCACTGACAATCGCAGGTAGACAGGGCTGTGCAGGGCTGTGCAGAGTTTTTGGAGCAGGCACAAGTCTCTTGTTTCCAGGAGGCGGGGATGATGCAAAGCACAAAGCAGGGAGGATATCTCCTGCTCACAGGTGCCTAGTGGGAGGTCATGCTTCTGTCACCTAGAGTATGTTGTGAAGGAGGTTGTGCAGCAGGTACTTGGGCACCCAGTGCCATTGGCTTGAGTTATTGGAGGGTGCCACCAGTCCTCAGGCCCCTGTCATGGGAGGCTGGATGGAATAGATTGGACCACTGGTCTTCAGGCCCCCTGAGTGGGTGCTTGAGCTCCTGTCTTTTGGGATGAGGCAGCAGTGAATGCCACAGGTCTACTGCTGCAATGAGTGGGGAGAAGCGGTGGGCGAGTAGGGTGGGAATGCTCCTCAGAAGATCAGACCTCCAGCAGGGGGAGATGCTGAGTTGTGCACAGTGAATGGGGTCAGTGGTGTTAACATTTGTAGAGCAAGAAGCACTCCTGTCTGATTCTGGCCATGAGTGCAGAGTAACTCCTGCTTGTCTGCACCAGGTATAGTGGTTTGTGCCTGGGAATGCTGCTTGCTTTGCTCAATATGGCCACACTGTGCAGAGTTAGCCAGCAGGGCACTGGGACAGGTAACCAGAAGGGGCAAAAGGCACTGCAAGTCCATGTACTCCCTGAATGAGTGGCTGCATGAAGTGACGTGCATCGGGCCAGGCCAAGAGTTACTGGCTTAGGGGGTAAGGTAGTGTCCAATGCCACAGGTCTGCAGCTGCAAGGAGCAGGAGGAGAGAGTGGACAAGGAGGGTGGGACTGCTCCTCAGGCCCGTGGTCCTCTTGTGCTTGCGGGGCTGTGCACGTGGTGTGTGGGGTACCTGCACTTAACCTTCACAGGGCTGGAAGCTGCCCTGTCTGGCCCCTAACTTGCACACAGAGTTGCTCCCATTTAGCTGCTGAAAGTGAAGTGGGCTTCAGCTGGGAATGCTGCCCACATTGTCCCAATATGGCTACGTCATGCTGGCTTGGCCAGAAAGGCACTGGTTTCAGTGATTGGGGTGGGTGGAGGGCACTGCAAATCCATGGAACCCCAGCCCTAGTGGCTGGATGAACTGGCAGGTGCCCTTGGACTGGGGCTGTGAGCTCCTGGCTTAGGGAGCTAGGGGTTAGGAATGCCTCCTCACAAGTAGGGAGAAGGGACGGGTGAGGAGGTTTATTTTTAATTTATACCATAAAACTAATGTGGGATACAGGTCAACTGATTTCTGTTTATTGTAGTCACCAATAGATCTACACTGATGAAGGCTCAACTACAACATAAAATTCCATTATTGATGGTGTTGAGGAAAAGTGATGTAGCAAATTTCACAGTGGCTAATGAATCTTACTCTCACATTTCATTGACGAACTGAATAACACCAATATATCCAATGTTTGAATAAAATAGAAAAAAAATCCTTTAAAAATATAATTATTCAAGGCAGTCAACAGAAGACTTAGGAAATTTGCATAGAATGAGATTTATTAAAGGTATTACATCTATTCTTAAAATCCTTTCCACAAAGAAAACCCATGTTAGTGAATTCTTTAAACATTTAAGGAAGAAATAACACCAAATTTGCACAAACGCTCCCTGTGAATAAGAAATGGGGAACAATTTAAATTCTTTTTATGTCACCAGCATGTCTTTAATTCCACAATCTGATAAAGATGTTATAATAAAGGAGACTTACAGAACAATCTCACAAGAATGAACATGAACATATAAACATATGGACAGTCATATGAACATTAATGCAGTAATTCTTAGTAAGATATTAACAAACTGAATCTATTGGTCAATTTGTATTATCCAAGATACATATACGAGGTTAATTTAACATTTTTGAACTTAACTAATGTGATTCACATTTACATATTTATAAATGCAGAAAAATTTGATATAATTCAACACAGATTCAGCTAAAAAATTTGTAAACTATTAATAATAGGAAATCTTATGCTTTTTTTTTTTTTTAAGTGTTTTTAAATCATTTCCCACCATAGTGACCCCATGCACAACAGAACAATGTCTGGTCCTGTGCCATCCTCAAAATCGTTGCTATGTTTGAGCCCATTGTTGCAGTCGCTGTGTCAATTCATCTCGTCAAGGATCTTCCTCTTTTTCGCTGACCCTCTACCTTACCAAGCATGATGCCCTTCACCAGAGATTGGTCCCTCTTGATAACATGTCCAAAGTACCTG
Organism: Trichechus manatus latirostris; assembly: GCF_000243295.1. Taxonomy (NCBI): domain Eukaryota; kingdom Metazoa; phylum Chordata; class Mammalia; order Sirenia; family Trichechidae; genus Trichechus; species Trichechus manatus. The sequence goes on from NW_004443971.1 coordinate 614,513, forward strand.
AGACAAAGTCTCACCATCCTTACTTCCAAGCAGCACTCTGGCTGTACGCCTTACAAGACAGACTTGTTTCTGGCAGTTCATGGTATATTCTATATTCTTTGCCAACACCATAATTCAAAGGCATCAATTCTTCTTTGGTCGTCCTTATTCATTGTCTAGCTTTTGTGTGTATATGAGGTGAGTGAAAATATCATGGTTTGGGTCAGGCACACCCTAGTCGTCAAAGTGACATATTTGCTTTTCAACACTTTAAAGAGGTCTTATGCAGCAGATTTTCCCATGCAATAAGTCGTTTGATCTCTTGACTGCTGCTTTCATGGCATTGATGGTGGATCCAAGTAAAATGAAATCCTTGACAACTTCAATCTTTTCTCCATTTATTGTGTTGTTGCTTATTGGTCTAGTTGTGAAGATTTTCCTTTTCTTCATGTTGAGGTATAATCTATACTGAAGGCTGTAGTCTTTGATCTTCATCTGGAAGTGCTTCAAGTCCTCTTCACTATCAGCAAGCAAAGTTGTGTCATCTGCATATTGCAGGTTGTTAATGACTCTTCTGTCAATCCTGATGTGTTTTTCTTCATATAGTTCAGCTTCTTGGATTATTTGCTCAGCATAGAGACTGAATAAGTATAGTGAAAGTATACAACTCTGACACACATCTTTACTGATTTTAAGCCATGCAGTATCCCCTTGTTCCGTTTGAATGACAACCTCTTGGCCTACGTACAGGTTCCTCATAAGCACAATTAAGCCTTCTGGAATTCCCATTGTTTGCAATGTTATCATAATTTTTTTGATCCACACAGTTGAATGCCTTTACGTAGTAAATAAAACACAGGTAAATATCTTTTTGGTATTCTCTGCTTTCAGCCAAGATCCATCTGACATCAGCAATGATATCCCTTGCTCCACATCTTCTTCTCAGTACAGTTTTAATTCCTGAAAGTTCCCTGTTTGTATAGTGCTGCAACCATTTTTGAGTTATCTTCAGCAAAATTTTACTTCCATGTGCTATTAATGATATTGTTCAACAATTTCCATATTTTGTTGGATCAGTTGTCCTTGGAATTGGCACAAATAGATCTCCGCTGGAAAGTTGGCCAGATAGCTGTCTTCCAAATTTCTATTAACGATACAGAATCTCATACTAGGTAATACTTAATCTGATAAAGAGTATCTGTAAAAATACCTGAAACAAATATTATGTTTACTGATGAAATATTGAAAACTTTCACTTTGAGACTATTAAACAGACATGAATGCATGGTATAGTCACTTCAACTCAGTATTTTTCTGGGGACCTCAGTCAGTGTGAATAAACAAAATGGTATAAAAATTGGAAAAGAAATGTTTAAATGCTCATTAGTCACAGATGACACTATATATAGAGAAACTTCAAAGGAGTCTACATAATCAAAATTAATAAGTGAGTGTACCATAACCACTGGATACAAAGTCAATATAAGAAAATCAATTGTAGACTTCCGATTCTAGAACAAGATGGAGTATATGAACTTCTCTGTGTTCTTCCCACTAAGTACAGGTAAAAATATGGAGCATTACACATAAAACAAACGCAAGAAAACTGAATGGTAGGGAGAAAATAGACCAGATAAGGATCTCAAGATCCAAGGAACAACATAGCTGTGAGATACTTGGTTTTTCTTTTTGACTTATTTACTTCAGACTCGGTGTTGGAGAAGCCAACAACTCAGAAATGCCAGCAGATCTAGATAAAATCAGCTCTAAGAAAAGATGGCCACCAGACACCCTTTTAGCTCAGTGGTGAAGTTACCTCTGAGGTTCACTGTTCAGCCTGGGAGTGGACAGCCCCATAAAACCAAATGAGACTAACGAGGTACAGGAGTCCAGTGACAAGGGCCGGAAAGCAGAAGGGGACAAGGAAGCTGGTGATAGGAAACACAAGGTTGAGTAAGGATATTGTTGATGTGTTGTGAGATTGTTAACCATTGTCATAGGGCAACATTTGTAGTAACTGTTAAATGTGAAACTATTTTGTTCTGCAAGGTTTCATCTTAAGTGAGAATAACAGCACAACTGGAAGAGCGTAGTTAATGTCACTGAACTGTGCATGTAGAAATTTTTGAAATGGTGTATCTTTGGCTATGTGTATTTTAAAAAAAAAAAAAAGGGGTTGAGAAGTTAGAGGGTTGATATGTTGTGGGGTTGTTAACCAATGTCATAAAACAACATGTGTACTTCTGTTTCATGAGAAACTATTTGTTCTGTAAGCCTTCACCTGAAGTACAATTAAAAAAAAAAAAAAGCTGGCCCTCTAGGCAAAGAACAAAGTAAGGGGCATTCACCCAAGACAGAAAACTTTTAGACAGTAAGTGTTCTATATGAACGGAACACCACCAAGGGAGGAAAAAAAAAAGTGGAGAGGATAGACTTTCACCCTCCCCCATTCCTAGAAAACTTTCTAAGGCAAATAAACTACCCCTACTTATTGGAGCAAAAATATACAATTGAAGTAAACAATAGATATGTTGAAATCCTGGGAGAATAATCTAGAGAGAGTTTCTTTGGGAAATTAAAAGAAGTGTTCAAGTATACAAAGGAATTTAGAGAGCCACATACATGTCCAGGGCAGAACACATGCTCAGAAAAGAGATGAAAAAGCCCTGAACTTTTACTTTTGGTTGATATTCATGGTCAATGCAAGCAGTAAGTGAAGGTTAAAACAGAGTTGAAAATGGCTTGGCTAAGCCTTGAAGGAGTGTCCCAGCACAGAGGCAATCTTCAAAGACTGGAAAAGTTTTCTTTTTCTCACCCTTCCCCCCTTTTTTCTTCTTTTCTGACACTAATGTTACTGAATAGTACACATTAAAAAATGTTAAAATGGTAAATTTTACCACAAGAAAAAATTAAATTCAACTTTAAAAGTTTAGAAAGTTCACTGAACAAATACAACCCACAACAAGCAAGAAAAACAAATCTTAACGAGGAGGGTGGAATTTGATTTCAAGTTATCACATTTTGTATTGAAAGTGTTCAATTTAAAAAAAAAATCCAAAACATGCAAAGAAAGAAAAAAGTATAGCCCATTCACAGGAGAAATTAATGGAAACTGCCCTGAGGAAGCACAGAAATTGGACTTACTAGATAAAGACTTTGAATCAATAGTTTAAATATTCCCAAAGAGCTAAAAGAAGCCATGAGTAAAGAAATAAAAGAAGCCAGAACAAAATATCTCAACCAATAGAGAATATCAAAACAGATAGTAATTATTGAAAGAAACCAAACATATATTTTGGAGATGAAAAGTACAATAACAGAAATTTAAAAAATTAACTATACAGTTTCAGTAACAAATTTGTGAAGGTAGAAGAAAGAATAAAAGAACTTGAAAATATGTCAATTGAAATTATCTTGTCTCAGGGGTAGAAAGAAAAAAAGGATGAAGAAAAATTAGCAGAGTCTAAGAGACCTATGGGATACTATCAAGTATACCAATGTATGCATAATCAGAGTCCCAGAAGGAGAAAATAGAATAATGAGCAGAAGGGGTATTTGAAAAATAATTGCCATAATTTCCCCAATTTGATAAAACACATGAATCTACACGTTCAAGAAGCCAAATGAACTCCAAGAAGGATAAATGCAAAGAGATCCATACAAAGGCACATTACAATCAAACTGTTGAAAGACAAAGACAAATAGAAAATCTTGAAAGTGGCAAGAGAGAAGTGGTTCATCATGTACAGGTGACATTCAATAAGATTAGCAGCCAATATCTCAGCAGAAACAATGTAGACCAGAACACAATAGGTGCCATATTTAAAGCACTGAAAGGAAAAAAAAACAGCTATGTAAAATTAGTATGTATTTTATTATTTATTTCATAAATACTTCCACGAAAATTCAAAGAATTTCATCTACTTGGAACCTGTGGCTTTCTATGAACTCAAAATGGTACACACTCTTTGAAAGAACTCATAGTTTGTGTAAAACAGCAATTGGTGACTCTTCTCACTCAAGTTTCAGTAACACATCCAGCAGCCATGCTTAATCAGTCCATACAACTAAACCCTACGGATTTCTGCCCCTGGATGGATAGTGCAATGACCATATGCATCTTCATGAATTTAGCCAAAACAAGGTGGAAGCTGAGAAGAAATTGGCAATAGGAAATGAGTCATTGGATAGTTCTAGAAAGTCAGAAACACCTTGTGAGATATGGCATGTATTTGAGCACTTAATATATAAAAAGTTCTATGCTAAACACACTATATACATTATTTAATTTAATAGAATGGAATCCTTTGAAATCAGAGAGACATGGAAGGATATCAGAAAGTCTTTCTTAACTGTCAGTACTGGACTACATTTCTCTTTCATGGGGTTTCAGAACACATTCTATTCTCTCCTATCATAGCTCTCACTTCACTGCATACTTTGTGATTGCCTGTATACTTGACTTTATTCAACTAATTGAAAGATTCTTGAGTCTTGGAATGTGTCTTCTTAAATGTTCTATCTCCACTCCTAGTTCAATGTCTAAATCTGAAATGTAGTGGTTGCTTGACAAATATTTGTTTATTAAATATATAAATAGTATTAGTTATGTCTTGATGACAAAAAAGGCTATATCAAAATTCTATAAAGTCAATATGAGGATTACATTAATAGCAAGTAAGGAAATTAATCCTAAGGTAGATGTTGATGTCCTTTTAAGTTATTTTAATGTTCACACATATCGATCTAGTTTATCATAAAAATGACTATGTCCAAGGTCTACAAAATCAACAAATAGTATTATCAAAATAACAAGCAAGGATCTGTAGAAAAATTAATCTTAAGGCACAAACTGTTTGCCTTATGTGTTATTTTAATATTCCTACATATTGGTAGAATTACAGTAATGTGACTAATCGAATACCCTGAAGCATGCTTCCACTGATGGTAGACTATATCAAGAATTATTAGAGGGGGAGGAGCCAAGATGATGGCTTAGTCAGACACACCATACTGTCCCTCTACAGCAAAGACCCAAGAAACCAAGTGAAACTGATAAAGATGACAATCTTGGAACACTGAACATCCTAAGAAAGGATAAAGATTGACTCAAACACTGATTGGAAGAAGACAGTGAATGAAGGCAGAGAAAGAGGAGTGATACAGAGCAGTGGTGCCCTGCCAGCCATCCTGGCACAGCATGCCACCTTGAGACAAAGCCAGTAGCAACCCCAGGTGAAGGACACTGAAAGGCAACATCATGGAACTCCCAGTAAGAGACAGAGAAACTGTGTAGACACACCCGAGTAAAGCAAGGTGAGTGGAACATGATCCAGATCTAAGGAGGAAAAGTACATTAAAGAGGGTGAAAGCTCCAAGGATCCTGGCACCTACAGAGTAGAAAGGGAGCCAGGATCCAGAGTCAGACTCACCAGTAACATTCCCTGATCTTTAAGGTGGGTGGCACACATGAAGTAATAGATCCATACAGTGTCAGCAGAAGGTCCCACACCCAACTAGATTCTAGGAAACCACCTTCTCCTCCCACCTGATTAGGACCAGGTCCTAACTGCTTGCTACAGCCAATGGGAAGCATCCAGGCATCCACATCTGGTGACCAGAGGAGCACATTGCCCCTCCCCTTATCCTCTTGATCATCAGTGGTGAAAAGCTCCATACCCCTGCCACCCCACCCATTCAGGGACCATAATATGAGCACCCTTTTCCTCCCCACCCAAATCCATCCACCACCCTCCCCTGCCCACCTGTCGAGCAAGAGTAAGCATGCTCCAACACACCCACTCGGCTGTCACCCACTCCCACCCATCCTGGCAACTAGTGCTGAATATGCTCCCACATGCCCACTCACCCACCACCACACTTCCACTGACCAGGCGAAAAGAAGAGAACATGCTCCGTGCTCCCTCTCATACACCACACTGATGCCACTGGAGAGATGACAGGATGACCAATGCCTGCCCAGCCTGCCAACAGTCACCATGCATGACCAGAGAACAGAGACCCAGCTCACACTACCAGCCACTTCCGTGCATACCAGCAGACAGGTGGTGAGCACTCCTGTACCACCAGACTCATGACCAGCAGAGGATGCTTTCCCCAGTGGCCCAGATATATTAAAATAAAACAAAAAGTCAGAATGAAGCAAACAAACATACCTTCAATAAATAAGTAAAATGGCACCTTAATGCCTTGGAGACAATAGACAATATTAAATCATATAAAGAAACAGCACAAGATGGCTTAAACAAGTGGCCAAAATAAAGGAGCAGAAAACTTTCCTGAGGAAATGGTAATGGAACTGCAGGAAAAGGAATTTGAAAGACTTATATATAGGATCCTCAAAGGGATCAAGGAAAACAGATAAAACCGAGCAAACACAGACAAAACTCTAGAAGAATATAGGAAATCAATGCAAGAACAAAATGACAAAATAAACAGATAATTAGAAACCACACAAAAACAACAACTAGAAATCCAAAAGATTAACAACAATGTATAAGAAATAGATAACTCAATGGAAGGATGAAAAAAGTAGAGTTGAATCAATGGAGGAAAGAATTAGTGAAATAGAGGACAAATCTTTTGATACTAATTTGTTTGAGGAAAAAAAATGAAGAAAGCCTAAGAGTTATGTGGGACATTTTCCAGAAGAATAATATATACATGACTGGAATTCCAGAGCAAGATGAGACAAAAAAAACCACAGAGAGAATTGTTGAAGATTTACTGGCAGAAGACATCCCTGATATCATGAAAGATGAGAAGATTTCCATCCAATAAGCTCTTTGAACCCCCTACAGGATAGACCAAAAAGAAAGTCACCAAGACATACCATAATCAAACTTTCAAAACCCAAGATTAAGAAAGAATCCTGACAGCAGCTCAGGGAAAATGAAATTTCATCTGCAAAGGGGAATCAATTAAACTAAGCTCTGATTTCTTGGCAGAGACCATCCAGGCAAGAAGACAATGGGATGACATATAGAAAACCCTGAAAGAAAGGAACTGCCAACCAAGAATCATATATCCAGTAGAACTGTCCCTAAAACATTATCATGAAACTGGGATATTCCCAGATAAACAGAATTTATAAAAACCAGATGAACCATACAAGAAATATTATAAAGGGAGTCCTTCAGACAGAGAACTAACAACATCAGATAACAACCGGAAATTAAGACATACAACAACGTCACCCAGATACCAAACCAGATAAAGAATTTTCAAAAGTAAAATAAAGCTACAAAACTTTCTCTTTTTTGTAAATGATGACAACTTCAAGACTAAAAAGGGGAATAAATGGTGTAGTTATAGAACTTCCATATGGGGAGGAATTCAAGGCAATGTCAAGAAATAACAGACTGTTTTTAAACTTGGGAATGTAAAGGTAAATTTCAGAGTAACCACAAAGAAAATTAATAAACAAAAACTCTAAAATAAAAAAGAAAATCATAAAGACTCAGTAAACACAAAATTAATAACAAAGAAGGAAATTAAATGAAAATCCATAAACAAAAAGAACCCAGCACAGAAACTTAAGTAAAACAAATAAACCACATAAAAAAAAGACAGCAGTAACTTTAATCTATCAATAATCACACTAAATATAAATGGCTTAAATACACTAGTCAAGAGACAGAGAGTGGCAGAATGGGTAAAAAAAAATTCCCCATCAATATGTTGCCTACAAAAGATACACCTTAAACATGAAGAGATAAATAGACTAAAAATAAGTGGCTGGAAAAAATATATAAAGCAAACAGTAAAAAAAAAAAAAAAAAAAAAAAAAAAAAAAAGAAAGAAAGAGCAAGACTGGCAGTATTAATTTCTGATAAATTTTAAGACAAAATCTATCATAAGAGACAAGGAAAGTCATTATATAATGATTAAAGGATCAATCCACCAAGAGGACATAACCATAATACATATTTACACACCCAATGACAGTCCTCCAAAATACATAAAATAAACTCTAACAGTACTGAAAAGAGAAATAGTTCAACAAAAATAGTAGGAGACTTTAACACATCATTTTCAAAGAAGGACAGAAAAACTAGAAAGAAATACAAAAGATTTCAATAACATTATCAAGCAACTTCACTTCATAGACATATATAGAACACTCTACCCAACAAATCTGTCTTGAAAGAAGCACAGACAGAACGCTCCTTAAGAGTGAGGATGACGAGATGTCATCTCACATACTTTGAACATGTTATCAAGAGAGACTAATCCCTGGAGGACATCATGCTTCGTCAAGTAGAGGGTCAGCAAAAAAGAGGAAGACTCTCAATGAATGGATTGACACAGTGGTTGCAACAATGGGCTCAAACACAGCAAAGATTGTGGAGATGGAGCAGTGTTCGGCAGTATTTCGTTCTGTTGTGAATAGGGTTGCTATGAGTTGGAAATGACTCAACAGCACCTAACAAAAACCACCCACCAGCAGCACAGTACACATTCTTCTCCAACACTCATGGATCATTCTCCAGAATAGACCATATTTTAGGCTACAAAGCAAGCTTCAATAAATTCAACAATATCAAGGTAATACAAAACATCTTCTCTGATCAGAACACCATAAAACTAGAAATAACAGGAAAAACAAGGAAAAAATCAAATACATGGAAACTGAATAACACCTTGCTGAAAATCAACTGGGTAATAGAAGAAATTAAAAACGAAATAAAAAAATTCCTAGAATCAAATGAGAATGAAAACACAATTTACCACAATCTTTGGGACACAAGAAGAAATTATAACACACATCAGAAAAGAACTGTGAAAATAAAACCATTAACTCTACAACTTGAACAAATAGAGAGCAGCAAAAGAAGTCCATAGTCATCATAAGAAAGAAAATAATATTACAGCAGAAATAAATGAAACAGAAAAACAATAGAAAGAATCTACAAGACCAGAAGTTGATTCTTTGAAAGGATCAATGAAATCAACAAACCACTGCCCAAACTGACAAAGGAAAAGAGTGAGAAGATGTGAATAACCAAAGTAAAAAATGAGATGGGTTACATTATACTGAACAAAATGAGAAAAACAGGATCATAACAAAATATTATGAAAAATTGTACTCCAAAAAATTGGAAACTTTGAAGAAACAGACAAATTTCTAGAAACACACTTTCTAACTAAACCAACACAAACTGAGGTAGAAAATTTGAATAGATCCATAAGAAAAGAATAAATTGAAGAGGTCATTAAAAAAAACCCCGAAGGACCGAATTGCTGGGCTTAGGGCTGTGGGGACCATTGTCTCTGGGAACATCTAGCTCAAATGGGATAAGATAGTTTATAAAGAAAATGTCCTACATTCTACCTTGATGAGTAGTGTCTGGGGTTTTAAAAGCCTGTGAGCAGCCATCTAAGATACTCCATTTGTCTCATCCATTTGGGAGCAAGGGAAAATGAAGAAAACAAGCACAAAGGAAAGATTAATCCAAAGGACTGATGGGCCACAACTACCACCTCCTCCACCAGACTGAGTCCAGTACAACTAGATGGTTCCTGGCTACCACCACTGATTGCTCTGACGGGGATAACAACAGAGGGTCCCAGACAGAGCTGGAGAAAAATGTAGAATAAAATTCTAATTCACAAAAAAAATCAGACTGAGTGGTCTGACAGAGACTGGAAAAACCCCGAGAGTATGGCCCCTGGACAACCTTTTAGCTCAGTAAGGAAGTCACTCTTGAGGTCCACCCTTCAGCCAAAGATAAGACAAGTCCATAAAACAAAATGAGACTAATGGAGCACAACAGCCCAGGACAAGTACTGGAAGGCAGGAGTGGACAGGAAAGCTGGTGAAAGGGAACCCAAGGTTGAGAAGGGAGAGCGTTGACATGTTGTGGGGTTGTTAACCAATGTCATAAAACAATATGTGTTCTGTTTAATGAGAAACTATTTGTTCTGTAAACCTTTATCTAAAGTACAGTAAAAAAAAAAACAAAACAAAACTCCAAACAATATCAACAAAAAAAAGTCCTGGTCCAGACAGCTTCACTGGAGAATTCTATCAAACATTAAGAGAAGCATTAACACCATTTCTATTCAAACTAATCCAGAACACAGAAGAAGAAGGACTATTCCCTAATTCATTCTATGAAGCCAGCATAACCCTGATACCAAAGCCAGGCAAAGACAGTACTCAAGAAGAAAATTATAAGCCAATATCCCTCATGAATATAGATGAAAAACTTCTCAAGAAAATTCTAGCCAATAGAATTCAACATCATATAAAATAAAATACATTATGATCAAGTGGAATTCATACCAAGCACACAAAGATTGTTCAACTTTAGAAAATTAATCAACTTAATTCACCATATAAATACAACAGAGGAAAAAAATCACATGATTATTTCAATAAATGCATAAAAGGCATTTTACAAAATCAATAGCATTTCCTGATAAAAACTCTCAGCAAAATAGGAAGAGATGGATAATTCCTCAATGTATTTAAGAGCATATATGTAAAACCAACAGCCAATGTTATTCTTAAGGAGAGAGACTGAAAGCATCCCTCCTTGAGAATGGGAACCAGACAACGATGCCCTTTATCACCACTCTTATTCAATAGAGTATTGGATGTATCAGCTAAAGTAATACGGCATGAAAGGGAAATAAAGCACTTCCAAATTGGTAAGGAAGAAGTAAAACTATCCCTATTCTCAGATGACATGATCCTATACTTAGAAAATCCTAGAGATTCCACGAGAAAGTTATTGGAACTAATAGAAAGTTTCAGCAAAGTGGCAAGGTAGAAAATCAACATAAACAAAATTAGCTGGATTACTCTACTCTAACAAAGAGAAGTCTGGAAAGGAAATCAGGAAAACAGCACCATTTACAATAGCCCCCCAAAAGGTAAAATACTTAGCAATAAATCTAACTAGGGCCTGAACATTGTGAAAATGTCAATATTATCCAAAGCAATTTATAGATATAATGCAACCCTGATTCAAATTCCAACAACATACTTTAACCAAATGGAAACATTAATCTCCAACTTTATATGGAAAGAGGCCTCAAACATATAACACAATATTGAAGAAGAAGAACAAAGTAGAATGCCTCACATTTCCCGATCTCAGAACCTACTATACAGCCACGGTAGTCAAAAGAGCCTGGTACTAGTAGAACTACAGGCCTATAGATCAATAGAACAGAATTGAGAACCCAGAAGTAAATGCATCCACCTATAGACTTCTGATCTTTGACAAAGAGTCAAAGTCCATTAAATGGGGAAGAGATAGTCTCTTTAACAAATGGTGCTGGCAAAACTGGATATCCATCTGCAGAAAAATGAAACAGGATCCATACCTCATGCCATACACAAAAACTAACTTGAAGTGAATCAAAGACCTAAATATAAAACCTACAACTATAAAGTTTATGGAAGAAAACACAGGGACAAAATTAGGTGCCCTGATTTATGGCATAAATAGACTATCAAACATAACTAAAAATGCACAAATAGCAGAAGATAAACTAAATAACTGGGACTTCCTAAAAATTAAATACTTATGCCCATCAAAAAACTTTACCAAAGAGTAAAAAGAGAACCTACAGACTGCGGAAGAAATTTTTGGCATATAGGACAAGGGTGTAATCTCTAAAATTTACAGAAAACTTCAACACCTCATCAACAAAAAGGACAAACAATTCAATTAAAAAATGGACAAAGGACGTGAACAGAAACTTCACTAAAGAAGTCATTCAGGTAGCTAATAAACACATGAAGAAATGCTCGTGATCATTAGCCATTGGAGAGATGCAAATCAAACTTACAAGGAGATACCATCTCACTCCAAAACTAATAGCACTGATCAAAAAAACAGAAAACAAAAAATGCTGTTGAGATTATGGAGAGACTGGAACTCTTATACACTGATGGTGGAATATAAAATGGTACAACCACTATGGGAAACCGTTTGGCACTTCCTTAAAAAGCCAGAAATAAAAATGTCATATGATCCAGCAATCCCACTCCTAGGTATATCTCCTAAGAAAATAAGAGCTATGCCATGAGTAGACATATGCACACTCAAGTTTATTGCAGCATTATTCATAATAACAAAAAGATGGAAACAACCCAAGTGTCCATCAACAGATGAATGGATAAACTGTGGTACATACACACAGTGGAATATTATGCAATGATAAACAATAATGATGAATCTTTGAAACAGCTCACAACATGGATGAATCAGGAGGACGTTATGCTGAGTGAAATAAGTCAGTCACAAAAGGACAAATATTGTGTGAGACCACTATTATAAAGCCATAGAAAATGTTTACACACAGAAAGGAAAGCTCTATGATGGTTACCAGAGATGTGGAGTGGAGTGAGGGAGAATCACTAACTAGATAGTAGACAAGTATTAATTCTGGTGAAGGGAAAGGTAATACACAACATGGAGGAAGTCAGCAGAGCTTGACCAAGGCAAAGGAAAACACTGAGACATACAAGAATAAAGGGCAGCTACAATATATATACTATAGCATGCACAATCCTGCAACAACAGTAATAACAATAATTTACAAGTGGATAAACCCAAAAAACGAAGCCCATTGCCATCGAGTCAATTCAGACTCATAGAGACCCTATAGGACAGAGTAGAACGGTTGTGTGTGAGTTTGTACTAGAGTACACCCATGTGTATATATAGGTATGGTTGTGTATGTTTCTACATACCTATTTGTATATTCTGCATGTACATTCATATACATAATGGAGTACATATGGGCACAGTTATGGGAACTTTCCAGAGAGAACCAACTACCTTGTGGGACAGAGTTACTTGGCTTGAGGGGTAAGGGCCTGTCATGGATTGAATTATGTCCCCCCAAACTGTGTGTATCAATTTGGCTGGGCCATGATTCCCGGTATTGTGTGATTTTCCTATGTGTTGTAAAACCTGCCTCTACGATGTTAACGAGAGAGGATGTGTGGCAATTGTGTTAGTGAGGCAGGACTCAATCTACAAGATTGGATTGTATCCTGAGGCAATCTCTTGAGATACAAAAGAGAGAAGTGAGCAGAGAGACAGGCGGACCTCATACCACCAAGAAAGCAGTGCCAGGAGCAAAGCACTTCCTTTGGACCTGGGGTCCCTGGGCGGAGAAGCTTCTAGTTCGGGGGAACACTGATGGGAAGAAAGCCAACACAGAAAGACTTCCCCTGGAGCTGATGCCCTGAATTTGGACTTTTAGCTTACTTTACTGTGAGGAAGTAAACTTCCCTTTGTTAAAGCCATCCACTTGTGGTATTTCTGTTATAGCAGCACTAGATGTCTAAGACACGGCCTTAGTCTCTGGGGACATTCAAGTCAATTGGCATAACACAGTTCATAAAGGTAATGATCTATATCCTAATTTGGTAAGTAGTGTCTGAGGTCTTAAAAGCTTGAGAGTGGCCATCTAAGATACATCTACTTGTCTCCTCCTATCTGGAGCAAAGGAGAGTGAAAAAAACCAAAGACTCAAGAAAGCAATTAGTCCAAAGGACTAAAGGCCCACATGAGACACAGCCTCCTCCAGCCAGAGACCAGAAGAACTAGATGGTGCCGGCTACCTCTACCAGCTGCTCTGACCAGGAACACAACAGTAGGTCTCAGAGTGGAAGAAAAATGTAGAACAAAATTCAAATTCATAAAAAAGACCAGACTTACTGGTCTGACAGAGACTGGTGGATCCCCTGAGACTATAGCCCTAAGACACCCTTCTAACTTGGAACTAAAGCCCCTCCCAGAGATCACTTTTCAACCAAATAATGGACAGGCCTATAAAATAAACAATAACACCCATGAGGAATGCACTTCATAGAACAATCAACTACATGAGACCAAGTGGGCAAAGTTTGCCCAAATGCAAAGATGAGAAGGCAGAAAGGGGCAGAGAAATTGAATGAATGGAAATGGGTAACCCAAGGTGGAAATGGGGGAGAGTGATGACACATTGCAGGGACTGCAACGTTGTTATGGAACAATTTGTGTATGAATTATTGAATGGAGAGCTAATATGTTGTGTAAACTTGCACCTAAAGCACAATAAAATGTTCAAAAAAAGAATTATTAGAAGGTCCATTCAGTTACTCAAGTAAGTTAGTCATTCATTTAACCAATCCTCTTTTGATGTTTCAGAGTGAACCTATGATAAAACTGCTTGAGTTCTCTGAACATTAGTTTGATCAGTATCAAAGTTATCTCTTGCTCATTTGTTTTTTGGGATCCAGAAACATTTACAACTCACTGTAGTATCTGAATCTGTGGAGTCAAATACACCCTTCTTATTATCAAGGAACAGAATCAACTCGGTAAAGAGTTGTAGTATTTATTTAAAATCTATTTTGGGTGAAAATGTATTAATTTAACAATCTAATGCACTTTAATTGGTAACACTAAAATTTGTGTTTACATCATACTACAGAATATGGATTTTCTCACATGTAATATAATTTCTGTAATAAAATATCAATGACATGCATTCATTTTTTAAATAGAAAAATTAAGCATGATACATATTCAAAAGGAAAAGTGTACTTTTAAAATAAAAAAAATGTTGAAATAGTGTATTGTTTTTTTCTCTTCTCTCAGACCTTCAAAATCAGGCCAAATATTTATAGACCATTATTTAATACCAAGCTAATTTTCCTGTGCCAAAAGTTTCATGTCTTGAATATTTCCCCCTTGCTGGTTGAACTCTGTTAAGGAAATGAAAACTCATTTTTATGTAACTAAAACAAAATAAGCTGTTAAGATAAATCTGATTAAAAAAGAAAGAATGAAAATTGTAAAATATGTTCCAAAGTGTATGTGTGGGGTAGAGTGTGTGTGTGTGTGTGTATTGTTGTGCCATCCAGTGGATTCTGACTCATAGAAACCCTCTATGACAGAGTAGAACTGACCCATAGGGTTACTGAGGCTGTAATCCTTATGGGAGCAGATCACCAGGTCTTTTCTTTTGTGAAGCAGCTGGTGGGTTTGAATTGAGTACTTAACCACTGCGCTCCTGGGGATCTTTCTCTCTAAATGTATGCATATTTATCTATGTATATACACACATATATATATATCTCCACGTAGGAGTCCCTGGGTGGTGAAAAAGGTTAATATGCTCAGCTGTTAATCAAAAGGTTGGAAGTTCAGGTCCACCCAGAGACACCTTAGAAGAAAGTCCTGGCTATCTACTTCCAAAAATTCAGCCATTGAAAGCCCTATGGAGTACATTTCTACACAGACACACATGGGGTCTCCATGAGTTGGAATCTACTTGACAGCAGCTATATTTTTTAATATATACATATATACATGTATCTATGTATGTATGTTTATATATACACACATATCACATATATGTACATATATATACATATATACACATATATAATTCTGTTGACATCAACAATTGTTTCTGCATAATAAAATACATTACAAGTTATATCAATATAATGTAAGAATTAAATCATTGAATAGAATCATATTAAAAAATAATATTCCCCTGAATGAGTAAGAATATATAAATCAATGGAAAGCTGGAATTCAGTGAAAAGTCATATGTCGGTTCCACAGTTTCTTCATAGCTGCTCTCATTTCTTCATTCCTCAATGTGTAGATAAGTGGGTTCAAGAATGGAGTAAAAATGGTGTAATACACTGACAGGAGCTTATCCACAGAGAAGCTACTGACAGGCCACAGCTAAAAATGCAGGGTCCAAAAAAGAGTGTGATCACCATGATGTGTGTAGAGCAAGAAGACAGTGCTTTGGATACCCCTCCAGTTGCATGCTGTCGGATAGTGATGAGGATAATGGTGTAGGAAATCAAGAGGAGCAGAAAACAGCTCATGGGAAGCAACCCACTGTTTGAGATCGTAAGTATACCCAAGACATAAGTGTCCATGCAGGCAACCTTGATCACCACAGGGAGGTCACAGAAGAAGCTGTCCACTTCATTGGGACCACAGTAAGGTAAGTTCACAGTAAAGCCTGTCTGACTGATGGAATGCACAAATCCAGTGGCCCATGAAACTAACACCAATCCAATGCAAGTCCTCCAGCTCATCACGGTCACGTAATGCAAGGGTTTGCATATGGCCACATGCCTGTCATAGGCCATGGAAACTAGCAGCACCATCTCAGCACCACCAATAAAGTGCAAGAAGAAGATCTGAGCCATTCATCTCCCAAAGGAGATGAGCTTTTGATCACTAAGGAAGTCCCTGATCATCTTGGGGGTGGAAAATGAGGCCAGACACATGTCCAGAAAAGATAAGTTCCCCAGCAGGAAGTACAGGGGGGAAGAGTGCAAGCGGGGGTTAGAAATGACAGTAACCACAATAAAGAGGTTACCTAGTACAATGGCCACATACAGCCCAGAGAGGAATATAAAGAAAAAAATTTGGAGATGTCATGAAGTGCAGAGTCCATGCAACACAAATTCTGACACCAAGGAATAATTCTGTAGGTCCATTGTTTCAGGTCTCAGATTTAGTTTTGAATCTATAATAAAGAAAAGAGATGCGAGTGAAAATGCCTGCTAACTACCAGGCACATAGAAAGTGATCAACTAAGTATTAATTTGAACATACTCTTAATTTGTAAGAGATACAAATTATACACTATATAGAAGATTATAAACAAGTTCCTACCCACACTTATATTTATCTTTTTTAGACTTCAGTGTTTCCTTAGGGGAATTTGGACTTCTGCGAGACTCCAGCATAGGGGAGAGTTGTGGGAACATTTTTTTTCTCTCATTTATGACCACTGTCCATGGGGAAAGGTGGAATCAACTAAGTGCAGAGTGTGAACTAAAAGTCTTTAGGAAGTTTGAGAATGTGAAGATTTTCTGAGAGGTATGTTCTCCCCATCAGTGTCAATATCATTGCCATTGGGTAATTGCTTTTAAACATCAGACCTATGAATTGAAATTAAAGCTTAAAAAAATGTCTTCATGAAAAACAAAGACATTTGCATATAGATATCAAGCTTCTCTCTCTATCATCCCTCTGCATTTACCCACACAAACACAAAACAAAATCAACAAAGGCATTTTGGTGGGCGGCTATATCTATGTATCTAAACACCAATCAACATATGTCTCACTCCTGAAGCCAATAGAGGAAGTAAATTTATTTCCCTGTTGATGAAATTTAAAGGATGAAATACTCCTTTAAGCTTAAAAACTATATTCTGGATATAAAACCATTTGGGGTGATCATGGGCCCAAGTTATGTCTGTTGTTTAGTTATTGTATGGGAGTGTAGTTGTTATGTTATATGTGAATTATACAGTGGTATTTGTCATATTCTCCCATAATGTCTTTGGGAAAATTTAACCTAAATAATAGTACACTTAGCTAAAGTTTTAATCTAAAGAGTTAACTATGCCATCAACAAGGACAGCCTCTAATTGTAGACCAGAGGACCCTTCCCTTAACCTAGTCCTGTTCGAAAATATTTATCAACAACTTGGGTAAAGACATGATTAGCAAATTTACAGATGACACAAATTTGACAGAACTTACAGAATATTTCAAAGACTGGAAATATGGGCTGCAATCTGCAAATCCCATATATATAGAGAGAGAGACAGAGAGAGAAAGAAGAGTATAGACTAATACCAGCCTCACAAGGATGTAGAGTATGATTAACATATTTATTTATAATTTTTGCACTTTTTATTAATATAATTATGTTTTTACTTTCACAAATTAAAAATAAAAGCTTTTCTCAAAAAAGAAAAAAATTTAATGATGTAATTTGTTGTAATACTTATGATTAAATAGATCATAAGGAAGAGCTTGTTCAGAATAATCATGTCTTAGTTTCCAGTTAAAGTTCAGCTCAAGATATTGCTTCCTAAAGAGCAATACAGTTGAGGTTTCTTCCATGTTAAGCCTCCTTGGAATCTTATTCTTTTGTTGTTGTTTTAAAAACTTTATTAAGCTATAATTTACTTACCATAAAATTTAAGTGTATTCAAAGTGGAAAATTCAATGAGTTTTAGTAAATTTACCGTGGTACAACCATCCCTGTACTTGGCTTTGTAATCGACAATCTCAGTTCTTTCCAGGGCTACTTCTGGCAGTAGTCAGACTGTCTTCTCCTTCCTTACTCATTTATTCACTCACACACTCAAATCATTTGGATCATATTTATATAATACCAACACAGTTTTTCATCTCATTTAATATTCCACCTCACTAATTCAATTAATACAAAGGAACATAAATAAATTAAAGTAGGTTTTATGCAGTTCTCCCAATCCAACAGTTTTTCTTAATTGTTACTCTTGTGTGTGTGTATGTGTGCATTTTGAATCAATTGGGTTTGAGACTAAAAAGTCACTAATCTATTTCATTTATAGATTCATTATTCATAAACTGACTCCTTCTTAAAGGATTTTATGATGATTTTGAATGAAAGAATATTTTTTAGGACTTCTGAACAAGTGCCAGAGCAATAGTTTATGGGAGAGAGAATGATTCCACAATTACACAAGAATTATTAATAAATTCAACATTTCATTAAAAATGTTCTCTGAGCCTCCAGATGAGTAGGATGACATATATCATCAGTTTATCATGAGAAATAAATTGGTGTTTCACTCTCATCACTGAGAGGAAGCTACTGTATGAATATTTCTTTATAAAGGGCATTGAATGCAATTCTTCATGAGCAATTCTATAAAAAATGCAGAAATGTCCTTCACATGAGCCTGGTTTACATTGGCCCTTTATAAAATTTAAGAATGTAATATGAAATAATAGTTTTATAGGGCTTCTACTGGGAACTAAAGTAACACTCAGATCTGAAACATTGTAATGATGTGAACTTGATATGATATAATTTTAAAATCTGGAGAAATTAAAGATTAGCATATTCATTTTAGTCCATTCAAATAGCACCCATTTCAACCAAACTTTTTCAGGGTAATGAGTACTCAAAATTCCTTTTGCTCCTTTTGAATTTTTATAAATGCATTATATTAAAACTTTTAATTATAGCATTTAATTTTTTTTAATCAGAAGCTAAAAGTCTCTTTGTTAGCAAAATGGATATAATCACAATTCAGAATCTCCTCACAAGTTTACTTAGATTCTCCTGACATCCATCTTAACATACATATTAAAAAATAAAACAGAACAA
Organism: Trichechus manatus latirostris; assembly: GCF_000243295.1. Taxonomy (NCBI): domain Eukaryota; kingdom Metazoa; phylum Chordata; class Mammalia; order Sirenia; family Trichechidae; genus Trichechus; species Trichechus manatus. The sequence continues at coordinate 633,679 of NW_004443971.1, forward strand.
ACAAACCAAAAAAAACCATTGCTGTTAGTGGAGTCGATTCTGACTAATAGTGACCCTATAGGACAGAGTTGAACTGCTCCCCAGGGGTTTCCAAGGCTGTCATCTTTACAGAAGCAGACTGCCACATCTTTCTCCTGAGGAGTGGCTGGTGGGTTTGAACCACTCGTTGAAGTTTCAGTTAACAGCCAAGTGTTAACCACTGTGCCCCCAAGCCTCCTTAATATATATATTACAAGCATAAAAAGCTGTACTTTCATTGGTATTCTTTCCCTCTTTGTGGCTATGAAAAATTTCATATGTAAATATAAAACATAATTGCATTTAAATTAGTGTTTTATAGAGATTAAGTGAATACGAAAGTTGAAATAGTCAAATGAAAACTCAGGAAAAAAATGAAGGCACTTTTCCTATTGAGTCAAAGATGATCTAAAATTAGATTGTGGAGATGTGGTACAACTTTAAATATACTGAAAATCAGGGTATGGAAATTGTACTCAATACAGCTCTTTTAAAAATAGATGTTCAAAGTAATGGAATAAAATAGACTCAAATGAGTTTCCAATTTGAGGGAACTTTCTACGATTCACAAAGGCTTTTTAAAAATTAGTAAACAAGTGTTAAATTTGTAATCAGAAAAAATAAGGTTGATTCTGTAAACAAACAACTGCTACTTTTAAATGAAAAAACAAATACAACCTAGGATGATAAAATTTAATTTTAACTGACTACTTACTATGATTTACTCCAATGATTTAATATACAAGATAATAGAGTAAATTAGTCTCTATTTGCCTTGTATCTTCAGACACACTCTCTAAATATACTTATATATCAAAAGCTCTTTACTAACCTGAGATTAAGCACTCGGTACTGACACTGCAAATTCCCCAACTTGTATTTCAAATCTACCATACCCGAAGGGACCTTTTGAAAACATGCATCTTTTTATTCCAGAGATGACTTAATCATCTATTTCATCTGCCTTTTAAAAATTAATTCAGGAAAAGCATCATTTTAAGAAGCTAGAGAACTTCAGATATTTGAGTTGTTCTTGGACTTCAGATATAAATATCTATATCTCTCTCATCAAATTAAGAATCCCTTAATGATGGGCCATTCACGGCCATCTGCTGTAATGGAAGCTGGGGAATAAACCATTTTAGGATAGAAATTTGTGGTAATGAATCATGGTTATTTCCCCAGGTGACAAAGGCAGAAAAATTCAAAGATCTGTCAGATTATACAAATAAATGTAGCTGCAATTATGTTAATATTCAAGCAGAATAATACATACCGTTATCCAGTTGATAGAGCATAAAATACATTTTTTCTTTTAAATAATCAAGTTAACAAGTCACGTGGTAAACATATACCGAAAACTGCATATTATATATTTTATGTAACTTTCATGTGGTACAACACTTTGTAGAAGGCCTATACCTACCAGAAGCATCAGATTTACATGTGTCAAAATATTTGCAATTCTAGACTCATGGATGATGAAATCTCTCAATTCTAGGCTACTTTATACCTCGTTTATAATTGTTAGCCAACTTACTTTTCCAAAGTATTTGAGGTTAATGCAGGCTTCTTCTGTCAATGGGTCTAGGCTGATTAACAAATACCCTAGACCTTGCTAATGAATGATAATCACATTTGTAACTATTCACATGACATTTAATTCCATATGAGATGGCTAAGCACAACCAAACACATAAGAGATTTTACTGCCAAGACAGGCTCTTAGTGTAGCAAAAAGTGTCAGTTCCTGCATCGGTGTTAGATAATTGGTTTCACCTGAAATGAGTCACAAAACCTTTCCAAGTTTCCGTTTCCCTGTTTACAACACACAGACAATAACTAAAAACATTGCAGAAGTAGCCTACCTTGCATCAGTGTCACTTCTTCCTGAAATGCATTAAAACATGGGTACATATATATTATGTAAAATTAAGAATTACAGGGAACCTTGTGACAACCAGAAGTGAGCAGAAGCAAGCACTTGAATTGGTGGTTGGGAAGCACTTACTAAATCTAAAGTCAACAACAGAATAATTCAGAAAGCAAAAGAACAAGAAAAATATTTTTTAATTAAAAAAAGCTTTATATTTGAGAAAAGTTCACAATACAATTAAAATCCAACTACAAACTGGTTAAATGTACTTCAAATCTTGTGATACTCCTGGCCACTACATTGCATTGCATAGACTTCTACCACTCAAGGCCTACTGGCCAAAGGGCCTATGAGGGCTGAAACTCAGCACATGCCCCACGCACCTGACTAGCCATGCATCTTGGCCGGGCCTGGCTTTGCCAAAACGGAGGCACATTTCTTTCTAATCCACACACAGTTCTGGTGTGGCTCTTGCAGCCCTGATAACAAAGGATTAATATGCTAATACAAAAAAAGCATTTGTGAATCAATAAGGAAATGAAGAGAGCCTGAAGAGAAAAACGGACAAATAAGACAATCAAACTATTAACAAAAGAAGAAAAATAATAGGCAAACATTAAAGTTTACCTCAATAAACATCAAATAAATAAAAATTAATGAGATATCTTTATTCACATACAAAATTTGGAAATAAATTCTTGGTCATTAGGGATGATGTAAATGTATAATTTAATAATTAAAATAGCAATACAAATTTAAATAATACCTAGCATCTATTGAGTAGGGAAACCCTGGTGGTGTAGTGGTTAAGAGCTACGATCGCTAACTGAAAGGTTGGCGGTTTGAATCCACCAGGCCCTCCTTGGAAACTCTGTGGGGCAGATCTACGCTGTCCTACAGGGTCGCTATGAGTCAGAATCTACTCGACGGCAACATTTTTTTATTTCTTTATTTTTTGAGTGTTTATGCTATACTATGCTAAGTTGGTTCTTTCAATTAATCCTCACAAAAATCTGAGATAAATATGATTACTCCCAGTTTACACATGAGGGGATTGAGGCTTCAAGTGTTTAGTCACACAAAGCATCGGTGGCAGAGTCGACATTCTAACTCAGGCACTCTGACTCCAGAGTCCATGTTCTTACCCTGAAATATGCTGCTTCCTTCACTGTTGGATGGAGCATAAGTCAGGACCACTTTTTGACAGACACTTTGGAAATATAGATAAGGCTCCTTAAAAAAAAAAAAAAAAAAAAAACCCAAAACCTAATATATGTAATAATGACCTAGTAATTTCCATGTTAAAAAGTGTCTATTATACAAGGATCACTATAGAGGGTCCAGGAGAGAGCTGGAGAAAAATGTAGAGCAAATTTCTAACTCTCATACACACAAAAAAAGACCAGACTTACTGGTCTGACAGAGACTGGAGAAGCCCCAAGAATATGGCCCCCAGACACCCTTTTAGCTCAGTAATGAAGACACTCTTGAGGTTCACCCTTCAGCCAAATATTAGACAGGCCCATAAAACAAAAGAGAACTAAATGGGCACAGCAGCCCAGGGGCACAGACTGGAAGGTGGGAGGGGACAGGAAAGCTGGTAATGGGGAACCCAAGGTCAGAAGGAGAGAGTGCTGACATGTTGTGGGGTTGGTAACCAAAATCACAAAACAATATGTGTACTAATTGTTTAATGAGAAGCTAGTTTGTTCTGTAAGCCTTCATCTAAAGTACGAGTAAAAAAAGAAACATTTCCTTAGCTCCTAGCTGGGCTCTGTTTAATCACTGCCATGCTTTCTGAAACTCCAGAAAAAAAATTTTTTAAAAAGATGTCTATTACACAGTTACTTAATAATATACAAAAAAAATAAGCAATTTTTTTTTCAGTGGTTAAAATACATCTGTGTGCTACAAGATAAGACCTGAAAATATTTGTTTTCAACCAATCTCTCAATATATAAAAAAATTGCAATGTTTTGTTAAGGCCAAAAACGAAAGACATCAAACAGTATAAATCCTTAAGATGCACCAGTAAATTGTTGTTGTGCACCGTTAAGTCAATTCTGACTCATAGCAACCCTATAGGACAGAAGAGAATTGCCCTATAGGGTTTCCTAAGCTTTACATCTTTATGGGAGCAGATCATCAGTCTTTTCTCCTACGGAGCCGCTGAGTGAGTTCAAACTGCCAACCTTTCTGTTAGCAGTAGAGCTGTTAACCATTATGCCACCAGGGCTCCTTCCATTGCTTCCCTCATTGTACTTATACTCTAGCAGAAAACTCAGACATATAAGTACAAATAAATGAGTAATTTATGATAAGTGCTAAGGAAAAAAAAAATCAAGATAAAGGATATCGTACTGACTTCAATCTCCAGTTCTATGTTGAATAAAGGAATCCTTGGGTGGCACAAACCATTAAGCACTCGACTAATGGTTGAAAGGTTACTGGTTTGAACCCACCTAGAGGTGCCTCAGAAGACAGGCCTGGCAATCTGCTTCCGAAAGGTCACAACCTTAAACACCCCATGGAGCAGTTCTACTCTGCACACATGAGATTTCCACGAGTTGGAATCGACTCGACATCAACTAACAACATGTTGAATAAAAGAGATAAGAGTAAATATCCTTATCTTAGTCCTGATCTTAGGGAAATCACTCAGTTTATTGCCGTTAAGTATGACATTTACGGTAGGTTTTTTTCTTTTTTTGTAGATGCTTTTTTTTTTTTTTAAACAATTAAAAGAGTATTTTATTTAGTCATATTAAGTCTTCAGGTCTTAGTTTAAGCAAAACTTTCTCAGGGATGCCTTGTGTACCACATGGGCTATATATTCTGCCATATGATCCTGTGACATCTAGAAGTTCTTCTATCATAACTCTCATCAAATTTTTTTTTTTTATGTTTTATTGTACTTCAGGTGAAGGCTTACAGAACAAATAGTTTCTCGTGAAACAGTAGTACACATGTTGTTTTATGACATTGGTTAACAACCCCACAACATATTAACCCTCTAAATTCT
>NW_004443971.1:648143-652691 GCF_000243295.1 Trichechus manatus latirostris
CAGTTTTCTCACTCCATTTGGTGCTTGGCTGAGTTCTTTATCTCTTCATTTGATGTTTTAGGGTTTCAGGATTGTTTTATTCTCTGTTCGGCTTAGTTTTTCGGATCTTTGCTGTGGAGGGACAGCGTGGTGCTTCTGCCTAGAGTGCCATTTTTCCAGAATTCCTGTAGATGCTTTTTATCAGCTAGGAATTTTCCTTTTATTCTAATTTTATTAGTTTTTGTCATGAATGGGTGTAGAATTTTGTCAATTTTTTTTCTGGCTCTATTGAGATGATCATGTTGTTTTTGTCTATTAATATGCTGTTACATTAATTGATTTTGGGGTCTTAAACCAATCTTAATTCCTGGGAAAAATCCCACTTGGTCATGGTGTATAATCCTTTCTATACTTTGATGGATTTGGGTTAGTAGTATATATTTATGGACTTTTGGATTTATATTCTTCTGGGAATATAAACAGTTGTTGTTAGGTGCCATCAAGTCAATTCTAACTCATAGTGACTCCATGCACAACAGAACACAATTGTTGCTGTTTGAGTCTATTGTTGTAGCCACTCTGTCAATCCATCTTGTTGAGAGCCTTCCTCTTTTTCATTGACCCTGTACTTTACCAAGCATGAAGTCCTTCTCCAGAGATGGATTCCTTCTGATAAATATGTACAATAAGTGAGACAAAGTCTCACCTTCCTAACATCACCTTCCTCGCATCTAAAGTGCATTCTGGCTGTACTTCCTTCCAAGACAGATTTGTTTGTTCTTCTGGCAGACCATAGTATATCCACAATTCTTCACCTGCAACATAACTGCTATTTCCATGGTTGTTGATTGTGGATTCAAGTAAAATGAAATCCTTGACAACTTCAATCTTTTCTCTGTTTAACATGTTGCTGCTTAGTGGTCCAGATGTGAGGATTTTTGTTTTCTTTAAGTTGAGGTATGCTCCATACTGAAGACTGTAGTCTGATCTTCATCGGTAAGTACTTCAAGTACTCTTCACTTTCGGCAACCAATATTGTGTCATCTGCATAGCACAGGTTGTTAACGAGTCTTCCTCCAATCCCGTTGCCGCATTCTTCTTCACATAGCCCGGTTTCTCAGATTATTTTCTCAGCACACAGATTGAGTAAGTATAGTGAGAGCATACAACCCTAATGCACACCTTTTCTGATTTCAAAGCAGGCGGTATCCCCTTGTTTTATTCGAATGACTGCCTCTTGGTCTATGTACAGGTTCCTCATAAGTACCAGTAAGTGTTCTGGAATTCCCGTTCTTGAAGATGTTATCCATAATTAGCTATGATCCACACAGTCAAATGCCTTTGCAAGTCAATAAAATACAGGTAAATATCTTTCTGGTATTCACTGCCTTCAGCCGAGATCCATCTGACATCAGGAATGATATCCCTTGTTCCACGTCCTCTTCTGAATCCGGCTTGAATTTCTGGCAGTTCTCTGTTGACATACTGATGCAAGTATTTATCAATTATCTTCAGCAAAATTTTACTTGAGTGTGATATTAGTGATATTACTAGATAATTTCTGTATTCTGTTGCATCACTTTTTTGGAATGGGCAAAACTATGTATCTCTTTCTGTTGGTTGGCCAGATAGCTCTTCCAAATTTCTTGACATAGATGTGTGAGCACTTCCAGTTTTGTATCCGTTTGTTAAATCATCTCAAATGATATTCTGTCAATTGCTGGAGACTTGTTTTACACCAATGCCTTCAGTGCAGCTTGGACTTCTTCCTTCAGTACCATCAGTTCTTGATCACTTGCTACCTACTGAAATAGTTGAATATTTACTTAGTCTTTTTGGTACAGTGACTCTGTATATTCCTTGCATCTTCTTTTGATGCTTCCTGCATCATTCAATATTTTGCTGACTCATAGGAACCCTATAGGACAGAGAAGAACTACCCCATACAGTTTCCAAGGAGCAGTTGATGGATTTGAACTGCTGACCTTTTGGTTAGCAGCAGAGCTCTTAACCACTATGCTACATAGAATTCTTCAATATTGCAACTCAAGGCTTGAATTCCATATTCGGTTCTCTCAGCTTGAGAAATGCCAAGCATGTTGCTCCCTTTTGGTTTTCTAACTCCAGTTCTTTGCTCATTTCATTATAATACTTCACTTTGACTTCTTGAGCTGCCCTCTGAAATCTTCAGTTCAGCTCTTCTATATGATCATTTCTTTTGTTACTTTGTATATTCTACATTCAAGAGCAAATTTCAGAGTATCTTCTGACATCCATTTTGTTTTTTTCTTTCCTTCTTGTCTTTTTAATGACAGTTTGCTTTCTTCATGTATGACGTCCTAGATGTCATCCCACAACTCAGTTTTACTCTGGTCATTAGTGTTGAATGCATCAAATTTATTCTTGAGATGGTCTTTAAATTCAGGTGGAATATACTCAAGGTTGTAATTTGGCTCTCATGGACTTGTTTTAATTTTCTTCAGCTTCAGCTTGAACTTGCATATGAGCAATTGACGGTCTCTTCCTCAGTCCCATCATCTCTTTCCACAGATGTAGTCAATTTGATTCCTGTGTATTCCTCTGGTAAGATCCACGTGTAGAGTGGCCATTTATGTTGTTGAAAAAGATATTTGCAATGAATAAGTCATTGGCTTGCAAAATTCTATCATGCTATCTCGTCTATCACCAAGGCCATATTTTCCAACTAGTTTCCAACTTTTACATTCCAGTAATTATTAATACATTTTGATTGCGTATTTGATCAATTTCAGGCTGCAGAAGTTGGTAAAAATCTTCAGTTTCTTCATCTTTAGCCTTCGTGGTTGGTGTGTGAATTTGAATAACAGTCATATTAACTGGTCTTCCTTGTAGGTGTATGGATATTTTCCCATCACTGACAATGTTGTACTTCAGGATAGATCTTGAAATGTTCTTTTTGTCAATGAATGTGACGCTATTCCTCTTCAATTTGTCATTCCAGTCATAGTAGATTATATGATTGTCCGATTAAAAATGGCCAGTATCAGTCCATTTCAGCTCACTAATTTATCTATCTTCAAGAGTTCCTTTTCATTTTTGATGACTTCTGTCAAAGTAGAGATGACCTTAATGACATGGATGCAGTAAAGCTTTTGGGACCTACTTTTGCTGATGTGGCATGACTCAAATAAGAAGAAACAGCTGCAAACATCCATTAGTAATCAGAGTGTGGAATGCAGGAAGTAGGAATCAAGGAAATTGGAAGTCATCAAAAATGAAATGGAACGCTTGAAGATCTGTATATTAGGCATTAGTGAGCTAAAATGAACTGGTATTGACCATTTTGAATCAGATAATCTTGTAGGATATTGGTCTTTAATTCTTCTTTCTTATAATATCCTTTTTTGGCTTCCATATAAGGGTAGCCTCATAGAATGAATTGGGATATATTCCTTCCTTCATTCTCTATATTCTGGAAGAGTTCATGGAGTATTTTTTTAAAATGTTTGATAAAATCTGCGAGTAAAATCATCTGGGCATGAGCTTTTCTTTGGAGAAGATTTTTACTTACAAATTCTATGTATTTGCTTGTTACAAACATATGGGGATTTTCTAATTTTTTAAGTAAATTTGGGTGATTTGTGAGTTCTATAAATTTGTCCGTTTCGACTAAGGTGTTGTAGTTTTTGGCATAAAGTTATTCATTTCCTTATAATCTTCTTTATTTCTGAGTGGTCAGTGGTAATGTACTATCAATTCTTTTGCTTACAGTGTTGAACTTCTGTGTCTTTCCTCTCTTTTCTATAGTCTAGCTAAGGGTTTATCAATTATGTTCATCTTTTCAAAGAACCAACTTTTGGTTTCTTTGACTTACTCTATCATAATTTTGTGTTCTATATTATCAATTTCCACTTTAATTTTTATTATTACCTTTCTTATGCTAGCCTTTAGTTTGATTTTTATAGATTTTGAGTGAATATTTATTAGTTGGACAGTTATCTTCTTTACAAATATAAGCATTTAGAGTTGTCAATTTCCCTCCGAACACCAAGTCAACCATATGCCATAAATTTTAATATTTTTATTTTCATTCAAATATAAATACTTTCAACTTTTTCTTATCAGTTGGTCTTTAATTCATGGATTACTTAAAAATGTGTTGTTTAATTTCCAAATATTTGTGGATATCTTACATTACCTTCTGTTGCAGGTTTATAGTTTAACTTCTTTGTGGTTTGAAAACATATTGCATATTATATTGCTCATTTTACATTTATTAAGACTTGTTTTATGACCTAGCATATGACCTGTCTTAGAAAATAGTCTATGTGTACTTGAAAAGAATGTGTGTTCTCCCATTCCTGATAAAAACTCTTAATAAAATGGGTATAGAAGGGAAATTTCTCAACATAATAAAGGGAATCTATGCGAAACCAACGGCCAACACCATTCTTAATGGAGAGAGGCTGAAAACATTCCCCTTGAAAACAGGAAAAAGACAAGGATGCCCTTTATCACCACTCCTATTTAACATTGTGCTGGAAGTTCTAGCGAGAGCAATAAGGCAAGAAAAAGAAATAAAGGGCATCC
>NW_004443971.1:655328-686893 GCF_000243295.1 Trichechus manatus latirostris
TAACCAATGTCATAAAACAATATGTGTACTACTGTTTCATGAGAAACTCTTTGTTCTGTAAACCTTCACGTGAAGTACAATTAAAAAAAAAAAAAGAATGTGTGTTCTGCTGCTATTGGGTGAAACAGTCCGAGATGTTAAATTAAATTGCTTAATAATGTTGTCCAATTCTTCTATATCACTGATGAGTTTCTGTCTTTGGAGTCTAAAAATTATTGAGAAGGGAATATAAAAATCCCCACCTATTTTGGTTGAATTATCTGTTTCTCCATTTCTGTCTGTTTTAATTTCATGTATTTTTGGACTCTGTTTTCAAGCGTATATATTATAATTATTTTCTCTTCCTGCTGAGTGTACACTTTTATCATTATAAAATGCCCTCTTTAACTCTAGTAACAATATCTGTCTTAACATCTATTTTGTCTGATATAAGTATAGCTACTCCAGCTCTCTTTTTTACTGTTTTCCATGCTTTAACTTTTAACCTGTTTTGTCTTTGAATCTGAAGTGTGTTTCTTACAGATAGCATAAAGTTGGATCTTTTTTTATACATCCTGCCAATATCTGTCTTTTAATTGGAGTGATTGATCTGTTTACATTTAATGCAATTACTGATAGAGCAGGATTTATGTCTACCATGTTTCTATGTTTTCTAAGTCTTACATCTTTTCTATTCCTCTATTTCTCAACTACTTCTTTCTTTTGTGTTAAATAAATATTTTCTAGTGTACCATTTTATTTCCTTGACATTTGTTTTACTATATATTTTTATTTATTTTCTCATTGGTTGCCTTAGGGATTGTAGTTGACATGTTACAATCTAGTTCAAATTAATATCAACATAGTTTTGAATGTATACAGAAACTTTGCTCTTGAATAGCTGTGTTCCCTGGCACTTCCTTTGTGATAGTATTGTTATACAAACTACATTTTTATTCACTATATCCATGAAAGGAGCCCTGGTGACACAGTGGTTAAGTGCGCAGATGCTAACCAAAAGGTCCGTGGTTTGAATCCACCAGTTGCTCTATGGGAGAAAGATATGATGGTCTGCTTCCATAAAGATTACAGCATTGGAAACACTATGTGGCAGTTCTACTCTGTCCTCTACTGTCACTATGAGTCAGAATTGACTCAACAGCACAACACAACAACAACAACAACATGTATCCATAAACACAGACTTAATTACTGATTTCTGCAGTTTTCTTTTAAATCAGACAGGAGGAAAAGTAGTTGTACACAAGAAATACGTTTATACTATCTTGTATATGTACCTATATGGTTACCTTTGCACTGGTGGTGCCGTGGTTAAGAGCTCAGCTGCTAACCAAAATGTCAACAGCTCAATTCCACCAATTGCACCTTGGAAACCTTATGGGGCAGTTCTACTCTGTCATATATAGGGTTGCTATGTGTTGAAATCTATTTGACGGCTATGGGTTTGGTTTTTGGTGATTTATATGGTTACCTTTATTGGTGTTCTTTATTTCTTAATAGGTATTCAAGTTACTGTCTAGTGTTCTTTTATTTCAACAGGGCAGAGTTCCTTTAGCATTTTTTGTAGGACACTTCTGGTAGCAACAAAATCTCTCAATTTTGTTTATCTGGGGATCTCTTGATTTCTCCTTATTTTTGGAAGATATTTTGATGAATATAGAATTCTTTGCTGAAAGTCTTTCTTTTTCTAGCACTTTGAATATGTCATCCTACTTCCTTCTGGCCTTGCTAGTTTCTGGTAATATGTCAACTGTTAATCTTCTTAAGGATTGCTTGTATATGATGAAACACTTTTCCCTTGATTCTTTCAAGACTGTCTTTTTGTCTTGGCTTTTGAGAGTTTGATAGGCTTCCAAGGAGTGGCTGGTGGATTCAAACTGCTGACCTTTCGGTTAGCAGCCGAGCTCTTAACGACTGCACCACCAGGGCTCCAAGTTCTTCCTACTTGACATTTATTAAGCTTTGTGTATGTGTAGATCACAGTCTTCCATCAGTTTTGAGTATTTTCAGCTATTATTTCTACAAATATTCTTTCTGCCCTTTTCTTTTTCTTCTCTCCTTCTGGGACTCCCATTTTAGGTATGTTGGTATACTTGATGGTATTCCACAAGCCTCTTCAACTCTATTCATTTTCCCTCATTCTTTTTTCTTTTTGTTCCTCACACTGGAAAGCCTCAATTAACGTGTCTTTGAATTTGCTGATTCTTTTTATGCCTGCTCAAATATGTTCTTCAGCCCCTCTAGTGTATTTTCTATTGCAATTATTGTATTTTTCACCTGCAGAACTTTTATTTGATTCTTTTTTAGAATTTGTATCTTTTCAGAGATAATCTCTATTGGTTGATATACTGTTCTCATACATTACTTTCGTTCTTTATACATGGATTTCCTTTGTTGTTATTGTTAGGTGCTGTCAAGTCAGTTCCAACTCATAGTGACCCTACACACAACAGAACAAAAAGTTGCCCAGTCCTGCACCATCCTCACAATTCTTCCAATGTTTGAGCCCATTGTTGCAATCATTTTGTCAATCCATCTCATCGAGGGTATTCCTCTTTTTCATTGACTCTCTACCCTACCAAGCAAGATGTCCTTCTCCAGGCACTAGTCCCTCCTGTTAACATGTCCAAAGTTTATGACACGAATTCTCACCATCCTTGCTTCTAAGGAGAATGCTGGCAGTACTTCTACCGAGACAGACTTGTTCGTTCTTCTGGCAGTTAATGATATAAAAATATATTCAATATTCTTCATCAGTACCATAGTTCGAAGTCGTCAATTCTTTTTTGATGTTTGTTATTCATTGTCCCATTTTCACATGCACATGAAGTGATTGAAAATACCATGGCTTGGGTCAGGTGCACCTTAGTACTCAAAGTGACATCTCTGCTTTTCAACAACTTCAAAGAGGTCTTTTGTAGCAGATTTGTCCAATGCTTTCTTGCGTTCTGCTTCCATGGGTGTTGATTGTGGAGCCAAGTAAAATGAAATCCTTGACAACTTCAATATTTTCTCCTTTCATCAGGATGTTGCTTATTGGTCCAGTTGTGGGGATTTTTGTTTTCTGTAAGTAGAGGTGTAATCCATATTGAAGACTATAGTCTTTGATCTTCATCAGTAAGTGCTTCAAATCCTCTTCACTTTCAGCAAGCAAGGTCGTGTCATCTGCATATCACAGGTTGTTAATAAATTTTACTCAAATCCCGATGCTGTGTTCTTCATATAGTCCGACTTCTCAGACTATTTTCTTACCACACAGATTCAATAAGTATAGTGAAAGGATACAACCCCAATGCACACCTTTTCGAATTTCAAACCATGCAGTAACCCCTTGTTCTGTTTGAATTCCTGCCTCTTGGTCTATGTACAGGTTCTGCATGAGCACAGTTAAGTGTTCTGGAATTCCCATTCTTCAAAATTGTTACATAATTTGCTATGATCCACACAGTCAAATGCCTTTGCATAGTCAATAAAACACAGGTAAACATCTTTCTGATATTCTCTGCTTTCAGCCAAGATTCATCTGACATCAGGAATGATATCCTTAGTTCCACATCCTCCTCTGAATTCGGCTTGAATTTCTGGCAATTCCCTTTCAATGTAATGCTGCAATCATTTTTTATTATCTTCAGCAAAATTTTACTTATGTGTGATACTAATGATATTATTTGATAATTTCTGCATTCTGTTTGATCACCTTTCTCTTTAAATGGGCACACATGTGGATCTGTTCTGCTTGATTGGCCAGGATGCTGTCATCAAAGTGGCTGTCTTCCAAATCAAAAAGGTTTCCTTTAAGTCTTTGAAAATATTTGATATAGATGATTTAACTGTTCTTTTTCCTAGTAAGTCCAGCTTCTATGTTTCCTCAGGGACAGTTTCAATTGATAGATTTTCCTGTGTATTGGTCATATGTTCTTGCTTCTTTGCATATTTTGTAATTTTCTGTTGAAAACTAGACATTTAAAGAATGTATTGTGGCCACTCTGGGTTTGTATCTGTTGCTGTTTGTTTAGTGGCTTTTCTGAAGTAGTTCTATAAAATCTCTATTCTCTGTCATATGTGACCACTGAAGTCTCTGCTCAATTTATCTTGATAATCAGCTAATGATTGGACAGAGATTTCATTAAATGCCTGGATCAAATAAGTCTCCCCATCTTTGCCATGGGATCTGTGTGCTTCTTCGGCAAACCTTCAACACTCAGCCAGACAGTTAGCAAATCTCCCTTTATCTTCACTTTCTGTCTTTGCTGATTCTCAACTTCACCCGGAGGTTAGAGCTTAGGGTCTTTGTCTTAGTTATCTAGTACTGCTATAACAGAAATACCACAAGTGGATGGTTTTAACAAAGAGAAGTTTATTCCCTCACGGTAAAGTAGGCTAAAAGTCCAAATTCAGGGTGTCAGCTCCAGGGGAACTCTTTCTCTCTCTGTCAGCCTTCTCATCATTCTTCCCCCAGACTAGGAGCTTCTCTGCGCAGGGACCACAGGTCCAAAGGACACGCTATGCTCCTGGCACTGCTTTCTTGGTGGTATGAGGTCCCCCTGTCTCACTGCTCACTTCTGTCTTTTATATCTCAAGAGATTGCCTCAGGACACAATCCAGTCTTGTAGATTGGGTCCTGCCTTACTAACACAACTGCCACCCATCCTCCCTCATTAACATCATAGAGGCAGGATTAAAACATAGGAAAAATCACACAATACCGGGAATCATGGCCCAGCAAAACTGATACACATGTTTTTGGGGGGACATAATTCAATCCATGACAGTCTTCTTAGGAGTTTTCTGAGAATGTGTATAGATCTGGACATTTGCAAGGTGCTATAGAGGGAGCCCTGATGGAGCAGTGAGTGGTTAAGAGCTTGGCTGCTAACCAAAAGGTCAGCAATTCGAATCCACCAGCCACTTCCTGGAAACCCTATGGGGCAGTTCTACTCTGTCATATAGTATCACTATGAGAAGGAAGTCGACTCCATTACAAAGGGTTTGGTTTTGCATTGGTGTGCATGTATATGGTCTGCTAGATTCCCAGGAATTGCCACCTGTGGACAACTCATTCCCCAGCTTGTCTTCTTAAGGTTTTTGGTTAGCTTATTGTGTGCTCCAATTCACATCTACCACTTCAGGTAGCTGTTATGTTAATTATTTTTGGTTGTTGTTAGGTGCTGTCTTAGTTATCTAGTGCTGCTATAACAGAAATACCACAAGCGGATGGCTTTAACAAAGAGAAATTTATTCTCTCACAGTCTAGTAGGCTACAAGTTCAAATTCAGGGCTTTGGCTCCAGGGGAAATCTTTCTCTGTCATCTCTGGAGGAAGGTCCTTGTCATCAATCTTCCCCTGGACTAGGAGCTTGTCCATACAGGAACCCCGGGTCCAAAAGACACGCTTTGCTCCCAGCACTGCTTTATTGGTGGTATGACGTACTCCTGTCTCTCTGTTCACTTCTCCTTTTTATATCTCAAAAGAGATTGGCTTAAGTTACTGTCTAATCTTATAGATCTCATCAATATAACTGCCAATAATCTATCTCATTAACATCATAGTGATAGGATTTACAAAACATAGGGAAATCTCATCAGATGACAAAATGGTAGATAATCATACAATACTAGGAATCATGACCTAGCTAAGTTGACGGATACTTCTGGGGGACACAGTTCAATCCATGACAGGTGCCATCGAGTGGTTCTGACTTACAGCGATGCTATGAACAACATAAGAAAACACTGCCCAATCTTGTCTGTGCCGTCCTCACAATTGTTGTTAAGCTTGAGCTCATTGTTGCAGGCACTGTGTCAATTCATCTCATTGAGGGTCTTTCTCTTTTTCACTATGTTAATTAATTGCCTCTAATTCCATTCAAAAAACACCCATCAAAAGGCTTTTTGAAATGAGGCAGCTCAGAGACTGGTCAAATAAAGACATTTTTCCTCTTACGAGTTTTATTGATAAGCAATGTAACATTCCTATCTACCTGTCACTTAAGAAGAAAATTTATTTTATTTATTAATTCATTTACTCAGCAAACATTTAATTAGTTACTAGTATACAACAGATTTTTTTAAGTATTGTGTTTAGGTGGTGATCAAAACAATTCCAGTGCTTTTTAGTGTGGGGTAATTTTACTCTACCACATGGTATATCTGTGCCTGTTTTCCTTTGGGGAGAAATACTCAGGAGAGGAAGCACTGGGCAGTAGTGCATGCATGTAATTAATTTCATTAAATAATGCCAATTACTCTCCAAACTGGTTTATATTTCCCCCAATATGGCATGAGGAGAGCAATATCCTATATTCTTGCCATAAATGTGTATCTTCCAGCTTTCTAATTTTTATCAATTTGATGGCACAAATTTGTGTGTAGCTTTAATTTTTTCTCACACAAATCAGTTTTGCTTGAATTTAGACTTTCTATGAATAAAATAAGGAGCCCTGATTGTGCAGTGGTTAAGTGCTCAGCTGCTAACCAAAAGATCGATTGTTCAAAGCCACCAGGCACTCCGTAGGAAAAAGATATAGCAGTCTGCTTCTGGAAAGATTGCAGTCTTGGAAACCCTACTGGGCAATTCTACTTTGTCCTATAAGGTTGCTATGACTCAACAGCAATGGGTTTGGTTTCTGGTATATGGATAAAATTATCCATTACATACTCTTTTGTGCTTGGCTTTTCTTCATCAAACGTATTTGTAAATTTCCTCATATTTTTGCAGGTAGTTATTTTCAAAACACCAGCAACTGTGAGAAGCTGAATCTTACATTTGAAATGTTCTGTATCCTTTTTCTTTGAGTGTATAAAAGCAATAAATAAGTCCTTGCATGTTTAGACAGGCATTCTGCTTTGCAAAACTCTATTATGTTTCAGACTCATCCTGAATTTTGAAAAGGAGTTCATTTACAAATGTGGCTTCCAAATTTGGGTAACACTGTTACAAGCAGCACTGAGCTGTGAACAGGTGCATAGGTTCTGAAGACAGACTGAGTTTGAATCATAGTTTTTCCATTTGACAGCAATAGAAACATAGGTAAGTTGTAAATTCCCTCTATCTCAGTTCCTTCATATATACAATAGGGATAAAAAACAACACCTAGCTCATACAGTTGTTAAGACGATTATGTTAGTTAATACATGTAAAATAAGACTATAATTGACACATGATAAGTGCTCACTTAATATTACCTTTTATTGATAGTGACTATCTTTGATATGACCTTTGACACTCTAAGATTTTAATAAATATTTCTGGTTATATACTTGATTTATAGTCAGACTTTCTTAATTTTTCAAATTCTATCTTGAGTACAGACTGTAAAACTACTTTTGTCTACTCTTTCTCCGGTAGCCTCCAACAATTCCTGTTTCTCTTTAAACATACCTATTAATCTGACCAACTGTCTTCAGTGTAAAGGCTTTTGGGAGAACAGATCTAAGAAGTTGGTTGCAATATTGAAAATTAATGTTATAACAAAAAAAAAAAAGCCAAAAAAAAAAACTGCCATCAAGTTGATTGACTCGTGATAACCCCATGTATGTCAGAATAGAACTGTCCTCCATAGGGTTTTCAACTGAAGATTTTTTTGGAAGTAGATGATGATATGTATTAAAAAATTTTAATTTCTCTTGAAATTTGAAAGCAGCATCCATACTTTTAGGGAAGTTAAAGACTTAGGTTTTAAAATCCATGGCAGATTTATAGATTTAAAATCATGTACAATGATGATATCCAGATCACTTGCTATTACTAGTCTTTCTTATCTTTTTCAAAAGAGTTTAATTACTAATGGTGATTGTGATATCTCCTGGGATTCTGAACTTAGCTTGTAAGT
Source organism: Trichechus manatus latirostris (assembly GCF_000243295.1). Taxonomy (NCBI): domain Eukaryota; kingdom Metazoa; phylum Chordata; class Mammalia; order Sirenia; family Trichechidae; genus Trichechus; species Trichechus manatus. The sequence continues at coordinate 663,160 of NW_004443971.1, forward strand.
ACTGGTGGAAGGAAAGTTTTAAAAAGTTATGTTAAATTTTGTCTCTGAAAAAGATTAAAGAGTCATGGTGAGAGCGAATAAGCTTGACTGCCTCTTTGGAAAATATACTTGTGACTGCCTATAGTTTACCTGTTGGGGAATTGGAAATACTCTGGCCCATGCTAGCAAATTCTCAGTCTTCCTAAATCATTGGTTTCTTGTTTAAAGCCAAAAGAGAAACAGGATAATTGTAGCCACTAGGTGGTGCCCAAGCTGCTTGTAGACTTCAGTGTTTCATTTTTGCTGGTAGTTTTTTTAACTTCTGTCATTAGACTTACAATCTAACATTTCTTACATAAACAAAAAGTTTTCTGCATATTGAAAATATTTATTATGGCGCCACAGAAATTAGTAAGTTTATCAAGGTAAAATAAGCCAGCTGTGAACTGTAGTTTTTATTAATCCAAACGTAATATTTAATTTTTATAAAAGTCTGTAACAGTAATAGTATATTAGTGTATGAACATTAAAATCAGGAATTTTACTACGTGGACGTGGGCTGTATCACAACTTTTATAACATATATCTATTTTGTTTTTCACTTTTCAGAAAAATAAAAATCAGATAAAAATATAAAAATAAAAATCAGATAAAAACTCAGAAAAAAATAGCCATGCCATAAACTGAAGTATGAAAAAAGATATTGAAAAATAACAGAAACATATTAGTGTAAATGAGAAGTTATCTACTAAGCCCAATAAAATCAACTGAAAATTTAATTATTTAGGGATTTCAGTATAGTGGCTAATTGCAAAATAAATATGTACAAAATGTAGTTTTTCCACATTCCAGAAATTACAAATAATAAAACGCAATTGAAAAAATTAACTTCATCAAAATTACATTAAAAAAAAATATAATTCATATTAAGTTTCAAGATTCAATAAAGAAAACTATAAAACATTTCTGGGAGAGAGAGAGACACATACACACACAAAGCCTGAAAGAATCATATTCAAAGATAGGAAAGCCAATATTATCAATATTATATTTCTCCCTAAATTAGTATATAAGATTCATGCAATTAAAATTATTTAGTGTTCTGTGATTTGATAAAATCATTGTAGTTAAACAGATAATCAAATAAGACAAACCAAAATAATTTGAGGAAGAATAATGAGAAGTACTTATACAGATCAATATTAAAATGTAAAATAGACCTAAACAATTAAAGCAGCTTGCTACTGAATGAATTTCAAAGGCATTATGCCAAGTGAAAGAAGCCACACTCAAAAGGCTACTTACTCTGTGATTCCACTTACTTGACGGTCTAGAAAGGCAAACTCTATGGACAAAAGACACATGGCTTGGTTGTTGTCAGGGGCAGGGCTGCAGGTGGACAGGAAGAAGGTGTTGACCACAGAAATATAAAATTCATTGCCATAGAGTTGATTCTGACTCATAGTGACCCTATAGGATACAGTAGATCCTCCCCATAGGGTTTCCAAGGCTGTAAACCTTTACTGACGCAGACTGCCACATCTTTCTCCCATGGAGCGGCTAGTGGGTTCCAAATGCTGACCTTTTGGTTAGCAGCCAAGCACTTTAACCACTACACCTGGGGTTGCTGAAATTCTTATATCATAATTGTGGTGGTTATATGACCGCATTTGTATGTTTCAAAACTCACAGAACTGTGTACTAAAAACGGGTGATTTTTTCTGTAAGTATACTACATTTTTATTTTTAAAATTAAAAAAAAAGTTGCTATTGGTATTAAGAATTGATTGTAAGTTTCTCTGAAGTGTCAATCGTCCTTTCCCCCTGTTAGTTCTGAAACAATCAATAAAACCAAGAAAAAGGAAGAGATAGAATATAAGTGTTATTACTGGTAAAGTTGGATTCCATTTACAACTTCAAAATTAAAAAAGAAAAACAACTTCCGACTACTTCTACATAATTTTCACCCTGGGATCCACCCTAAGGGAGAGTTTGCAGAGCATTCACTTACCCAGGCAGAGGGAAGGGTGACTCTAAATTGCGCTTACCTCTAAAGCTGAGAACCCTGAGGGCGAGACAGTTTGAGGCGCTTCCAAATCACCTGACCCTGGTTCTGGCTCCGGATCCTGGGGTTTAACACATGAAAGTAGGGAAAGAGAAGGTTTCTGTGTGCCTAGTGAGTGAGTCAAGAAAATGCTGAGGATCTCTTGCTTAGCTTCTCTTAAAATTCTCAATAATTTGCAATTCGTACCTGGGGCAGAATGAGTGACTGTTGGGGGGGGGGCAGTGGTGGAAGGAGGACACAAGTTCGTACTTGCTAATGCTGTCAGTGTGAAAAGTCCCTGTATTAAGTGCTGACAGCAGGCAGCAGGCAGCAGGAAGTTTGCTGGGAGAGGAAAAAAACGGTTCCTCTTAACAATGATAGTTCACAAATTTCATGACAATGGGAACGGGATAGATGACTTTAAAGATAATGGTGTGAGAGAGAAATTTTCCTAAACCTATTGACCAGATTGAAATGTCTGAACTAAACTCATGTCTCTAGTGCATTCAGCAGAGTTGAAACTGAAGCTAAGAAAGTCTGCTCTTCAGGCTCTTTATCTAAACCAGCAATCATGGGCAGCTAGGGAGGGATTTTCTTGTGGACAAGCTAGGATGTGAAATAAATGCACTCCAAGGAAAGGGCTTTGCTGTGAATACATTTATGACCTGGACCCAGCCTTATCTGAAGTTCCCAGGAAACCAGAAAGGCTTCATTTAAACAAGCAGGGTTTAAGGAGAGGAGCTCTGGTGCCAGCAAGAGCTGGTAAGGCATATCATTATGAAATCATGCATAATCTTTCCATGTGTCATGCTGTTTTAAATGGTTCAATACATTTTCACATAACTGCTCTCTTTTTCTGAAAAGCCTTTCTTCTCCTTCCTCTAGCTGATGTTTACTCATAATTCCTCTTCCTCCTGGAAGCCTTCCCCAACCAGGTTCAGCACCACTCCTCTGAATTACCATAACACCCTGTGCATCCGAGTAACTAAGTACTGTTTGTAGAACACAACTGCAAATTTACTTGACTGTCTCCATCTATAGGCTGTGGGTTCCTTGAAGCCCTTGTATACGTTCTGATATTCTGCAAGGGCTCAAAAAATATGAAGTATGGTTGAATGCATTTGCTTGCGGCAAGTGAATGACTAAAACTGAATATACATTAACAAGCAATTACCCACAAAATGAAGTTGGTTAACACTGAGCGGCAGTTAACCAGGCACTCAACTAAACAACTGTGTACGTTTTCATAATGCTGATTACCAGTAATAACACTGTGTAAGAGTTCCAAAACTGAGGCGCTTGACTAGTATTAGAATGATCAACCCAAGTCTGAGTTCTGACTCCATCTTAGCTTTTGCTTATTTCCCCTCCAACCGCTGAACCTTTAGACAGATGTAACAAAGGATTTCCGCTGCAACCCTTTAAACCCTTAGAGGGACTTAAGTATATAACAAAGAAAACATTTTTATCTGTGGTTAAACTAAACATATGGTAAAAACATACCTAAGAGAGGGTTTGATACAAGACCCTTATCAGGAATCCCCTCATCAGCCCTCAGGAAATGTTTTAAGATAATTGCTTGTGACCACCAAAACCTCCCTTAGTCATGTATTTAAACTAACCTATCAAAATAGCCCACATTCATGTAGCCAACTAATCACTCTAAAGAGCTCTCATTCATATTGTTATGGATTTAATTGTGTCCCCCCAAAATGTGTGTCAACTTGGCTAGCCCATGATTCCCAGTATTGTGTGATTGTCCCCCTTTTTGTCATCTGATGTGATTTTCCTCTGTGTTGGAAATCCTACCTCTTTGATGTTAATGTGGTGAGATTAGTGGCAGTTATGTTAATGAGGCAGGACTCAATCTACAAGATTAGGTTGAGCCTTAAATCAATCTCTTTTGAGATATAAAAAAGAGAAGCCAGCAGAGAGACATGGGGACCTCATATCACCAAGAAATCAGCACCAGGAGCAGAGTGTGTCCTTTGGACCTAGGGTCCCTGACCTAAGAAGCTCCTAGACAAGGGGAAGATTGATGACAGGGACTATCCCCCAAAATCAACAGAGAGAGAAAGCCTTCCCCTAGAACTGGCACCCTGAATTCAGACTTCTAGCCTCCTAGACTATGAGAGAGTAAATTTCTTTGTTAATGCCATCCACTTGTGGTATTTCTGTTTTAGCAGCACTAGACAACTAAGACACGTTTCCAACCAACCACTGTAAAGTCCTCCCTTTTTGAGTTGTCCCGTTTCCCGCTTGCCTAATCTTGCAACTTCCAATCAGAATGATGTATTTTACCACATAAATAAGTTCTGTGATTCCACCATTTTGGACTGTTTGGTTTCACTTTGTGGTCTAAGTGTCTCTCCAGTTCTAACTGCCTTGAAACTTCATCAAATCTCTTTGCTTTTATTTTTAACAGAGTGTGAACATTCTTACTCATTGACAACACTAAGAATAATATTGTGTTTTATAAGGATTAAATACCTGTTAAATAAAAATAATAATAAATATATTTTTAAAAAGTTTCTGTCATTATCCTTACCTTGTAGATGAGGAAACTAAAAAAAATTATTAATGTATTTGGTTCATATTTGCAAGAGAGAAAGCTTTAGAAGTGGAATTTAAACAACAACCTGCCAGACTGCACACATCATGCTTTTAAATACCAAAGGTCATAAAAAAGACATTTGATTTTTAATATTTGCATCTACTGTTGCCTCATGCAGAACTTGATATACATGAAAAAATATACTTTTTTGATAATGTCCACACAAGAAAGTGTCTCTTCAGAAGTGTCTTTTATAGTGTGTTTTGAATTTACATGTCAAGTCCAATTTTTTTTAATGGCTGCTTTTACCTCTTGATTCCTTAGAGTATAAAAAAATTGGATTTAAGAGAGTGTGAAAATTGTGTAAAACACAGAAAGAGTTTTATCTACAGAGTACCTGCTGAAAGGCAATACAAAGATAAAGATACATGGAGCAAAGTACAATGTCACAACTGTGATGTGAGCTGAGAGAGTTGAGAAGACCTTAGAGGGTCCACTAGCAGCACAGTGCTTAACTGAGTAGAGGATGACTGTGTGGGAGACAAGAGAAGGAATCAGATCAGGGACAGGAGGCCACTGTCAGCAATGAACAGAAGCTGTAGAATGCAAGTGTCCTTGCAGACAAGTTTGATCACAAGGGGAAGGTGACAGAAAAAGCTATCCACAACATTGGGACGACAAAAGGACAAATTCAACATGAAAGCCATTTGACTAGAGGAGTGCACAAATCCAACTGCATAGGAAGATAACAGTAGCCCAATGAGCACTTGAAGGCTCATGATAGTCATGTAATGGCATATATATATTGTTATATATAGCAACACACGTGTCTATTGCCATAGCTACAAGCAATATCATCTCATTCCCATCTAGAAGGTGCATGAAGAACATCTGAAAATAAAATCTCTGCAAGGAGATAGTCTTCTATTCTGAGAGGAAATTCATAATCATCTTCTGGGAAGCAAAATAAGCCAGGATCATATCAATATAGGAGAGATTGATAGGCAGAAGATACATTGGTGTGTGAAGGCGTGAGTCAAAGGTCACAGTGACCAAGATGAGGAGGTTTCCTAACACACTCCCCAAATAGATCTCAGAGAAACCCAGGAAGAATAAAATCTGAAGATTCTGATGTTTGGAAAGTCCCAAGCAAAATGAACTCAGATACCACTGAATGGTTTGTCCTTTCCATATTGTCAGCTTTGTCCCAAATGTTCATACATGAACTATAATGCGTGTTCAGGATTGAAATGAGTGACAAAGGGCAAATCATATTTATTGGAAAGGAAGGTTCATTTTGATGTCCAATTGTGCTACTCAGACAGGTTACTTGAACGTATAAGCACCAGCCAGTTTTGTTGATAAATAATTTCTTCAGTGACCCCGGGAGGTATGTGGAATAGACAGCAGAATTCATAATATAAGTTTATGAAAGACAAAAATAAAAATAGCACATGAAACCATAAATGTATGGGCTATGAACTCAGTACAACACCTGGCTGAGATACATATTACAAAACATAGGACAAGTGAATTTCCTTTTGAGTGTTATGTTTCCTCCTCAGAACAATCAAAGAATTATACTACGTGATATCTAATGCTTCTTTGTGTTATAAGCATCTCCATGAATAAGATAGTGATCATGGTGGGTTCTGTATTCACAGAATAATATCGTGTTTTTTTTAATTTTTTTTTTAAACCTGGAATGATAACTGTAGAAAATACACACAAGATTCTTATGAACCATATTTCAAAACAGACTCTGATAAAGAGCTATAAATTTAGGGCCTTGGAATGTACTCCTTCACTTCCCTGCTCTGTTCTAGCATCAGTCCCTCACAGCTAATCCTAATACTGGTGGTAATTAGTGAGACACACTTTTTAAGAGTCAAAACAACAAATACATACATATATATATATAAAAAAACCACCATTGCCGTCAAGTTGATTCTGACTGATAGTGATCCTACAGGACAGAGTAGAACTGCTTCATAGCATTTGCAAGGAGTAGCTTGTGGATTCAAACTGCTGACCTTTTGGTTAGCAGCCATAGCTCTTAACCACTGTGCCACCAGGGCTCCAAAGGCAGCCATCCTCTCTCTATATATATTTTCTTATTTATACACAAATTCAACCCTTAATAGTATTCTCTGAATAGTCAACAAAAATCAAATGCCACGCCTAAGATTTTAGGCAAGGGGTTCAAAGGAGACCAAAAATACCACAGCCAAATGTAACTATACACATAGTTATTTTTCTTGTGTTTGTCTATTACTATGTCAAAAATATGTGCATATGAGCACATAGGAATTCATAACTTATAACATTGCGATTCTTCTCTCAAATCAATTTCAAGCTCCTTGAAAATAGACAAATTACTCTTAAATGCCTCATAATATGTGTTATATAGGCTGTCAATACAATTGTTGATTGATTGAGTGAAAACAGACATTTAAAAATCAAAGCAACATTTTTGTTCTGTTTTTTAGAAGGGTGCAACTAATAATACATAATTATCGGATTAAAAACCCACTGCCGTAGGACTGATTCAGACTCATAGCAGTCCTATAGGACGAGTAGAACTGCCCAACAAGGTTTCCAAAGCTGAATATTTACAGAAGCAGACTGCTATGTCTTTCTCCCTCAGAGCAACTGATGGCTTCAAACCGCAGAACTTTTGTTAGCAGCCGAGCACTTAAACTCTGTGCCACGAGTGCTCTTTGCAATTATTGGATAGATAGCTCTATTGCATACCAAATAGTTTTCTACTTTTCACTCTTTTCTGTTCTTATAGTGTACCTGGCACTACTCTCTAATTTTTCATTAATGATATTCTCGTATACTTTTAACACTAAACTCTACACCCACATATTTTTACACACATTTCCTTGGGGTGTAGAAAGAGATAGGGGGAGACAGAGAAAAGGAAAAAAAAACAAAAAAAGACTACATTTTCTGTCATGGATTGAACAAAAATATTTATCAGCTTAGCTAGGTCATGATTCCCAGTATTGTATGATTGTCTACCGTTTTGTCATCTGATGGGATTTCCCCATGTGTTGTAAATCCTATCACTGTGATGTTAATAAGATGGATTAGTGGCAGTTATATTGATGAGATCTACAAGATTAGATAGTGCCTTAAGCCAATCTCTTCTGAGATATAAAAGCGAGAGGCAAGCAGAAAATACGGGGACCTCATACTACCAAGACAGCAGTGCAGGGAGCAGAGCGCAATCTTTGGACCTGAGGTTCCTGCACTGAGATGCTTCCAGACCAAGAGAAGACTATGACAAGGACCTTGCTCCAGAGCCAACAGAGAGAGAAAGCCTTCCCCTGGAGCTGAAGCCCTGAATTCAGACTTCTAGCCTACTGGACTGTGAGAGACTAAACTTCTCTTTGTTAAAGCCATCCACTTGTGGTATTTCTGTTACAGCAGCACTAGACAACTAAGACATTTTCTAACAGGTCATTTTGATTGTCTGACAGGTATTCCCCCCTTCCTGCAAACATAAAGTTCATAAGTTTCCCTTTGCTGTGGAAAGACTTTTCCAGAACATTCTAAATGTCTAGGAATAAAGATAATATGAATTTTGAAATCAATATTTTAATACTGATGCATAGACTTATGTGTAGTAAGTATAACTGGACTAAGTATTAGAAATTGAAATTTACATGCAGGAAATTATAATCATCAAAATATGAAAGGAAAAGTTTAATTGTAATTGACAATCTTAGTTTCTTAGGGCTTCCATAAAAAATACCACAAGGTGAGTGGCTTTGAAGAACAAAAATTTATTTTCTCACAGTTCTGGAAACTAAAAGCACAAATCAGGTCTTGACCAGGTTGATTCCTTTTGTGGTTTCTGGAAATTTCTGTCATCCTTTTGCTGCTTATAGATACATCTGCCTTCTTGTCACATGGCATCTGTCTTAGTTATCTAGGGCTGCTACAACAGAAATATCACAAGTGGATGGTTTTAAAAAGAGAAGTTTATTTCCTCACAGTAAAGTAGGCTAAAAGTCCAAATTCAGGGCATCAGCTCCAGGGGAAGTCTTTCTCTCTCTGTCGGACTTCTCATCATTGTTCCCCGGGACAAGGAGCTTCTCCATGCAGGGACCCCGGGTCCAAAAGACACACTCTGCTCCTGGCACTGCTTTCTTGGTGGTATGAGGTCCCCCTGTCTCTCTGCTCACTTCTCTCTTTTATATCTCAAGAGATTGCCTCAGGACACAATCTATCTTGTAGATTGAGTCCTGCCTTACTAACACAACTGCCATCATCCTCCCTCATTAACATCATAGTGGCAGGATTTACAACATACAGGAAAATCACACAATACCATGAATCATAGCCTAGCCAAATTGACACACAAATTTTGGGGGGGACATAATTCAATCCATGACAGCACCTTTTTTCCCCTTTATGTCACTCTTTTTTTATAAAACACCACTCAGAAGGAATTAGTACTAGAACTCACCCTACTCTGGTATGACCTTGTTTGATCCAGCTGACAACACAAGAAAAACCTTGTTTTCCCAAACAAGGTCACATTCACAGATACAGGGATTAACTTCAAGATATCTTTTTTTGGGGACACAATTGCTTGATCTACAAAGAACAAAATATCCAGCTACTTGAAAACATAAGAGTGATTTAATATTTTAAATTTTTTATTTTAATTATTTGCAATTTTAATACATCAAAATATAAAATAAAAGCAATCAACGTAGGTCAGGTTTGCCAAAGTCATTTTGCTGTCCACATAATACCAAACAGTCAATTTAGCTGACTTTTTTATTTTAAATGGAACAGTATAAATTATGTCTGGTAGTTTCATTAGTACAGGGAATAACAAATTTCTTTCGGAAGAAAAAAAGTACTAATTCAAGTCAGCCAGCCACTTCTACTTAAATAATCACTGTTTTTCATTGCCAATAATAGAATTGGCAATGCTATTAACTTTTGTTTAGTAATAGAATTGGCATGATGAAATTTCTCATGGGAACTGTTTAGCAGATGAAAATAAAATCACTTCAAGTGACTCAAAGTCTACTTCAATTTAATCATTTAATTTGCCTGATGTAGTCACACTTACAATGAGAACATGTGTATATGTATGACAACTATAATAATAATACTTTCTAGAATTCTATAATCCTATCACATTACTAAGCTTTTAAATGACTTTTCATATTTAATTTTACCTGTGGATGGTATCATCAAAAGCCAGTATCCAAGAATGTTTCTATATTGATTTAATGTACTTTGAAGTTTCTCAATGACTTACCAGTTCTAAAGAATGTTCCAGAAGAGTACTTGACTCAGGACACATTGAAACATTGAGAGCTGCTTCTTTCCAAAAATAATGACATTATTCCAAAAGCAATGACCACATAAATCCTTACCTTGAAAGAAAAAAAATCATAAGTATTGAGAGGTGGTAATATAGAAATGACGTACTTTGAGACCTAACAATACACAACTGATGATCAAATAGCTGTGGGAATTATTAAAGACAGACACTGTGTTGTTTTCCCTGAATCACAAAAAGAAAATTCTTTACTGGCATTGCATCATTACAGGAATTGATATGTTCTACTTATTTGGGACAATAGTCAAGATGAGAGAAAACCACCATCTGGTCTGGGGAGCTCTAAAATGAAAATTACTTGATAAGTATTAAAAAATACTAATAGCAAAAATATAACGACTAACATTTACTGGACACTAACTTTAGTTCCAGCATTGTTTCTAAGCACAACTGGGTTTGTCAAAGCAGAAGACATAAAGCTGCATTTCCCCCATTTCCTCATTCCCACCTCCAGTTCTAAGAAACCTTTCCACTGGAATCTCCCTCTTGCTTTCTTTCACATCCAATTGGAGAACACATTTACCCACTAGTATCAGCCAGACCTTCAGGCCCTTATCAAATAACAGATGCTACAATTATCTATTTTAGTTTTCAACAAGATCCTTGCTCTGATATGGATAAGAAATGTCATATAGCTATGTAATCCAATGCTTCTTTGCTCATTTTTTTATATTAGTAGCAATAAAGTGCCCTTCTTGATCAGAGGAATTGTATGTAGGTGACCCAAATTGAAAGACTATCTATAGCTGTTGTTGTTGTTGTTAGGTGTGGTCGAGTCCATTCCGACTCATGGCGACCCTGTATGCTACAGAATGAAACACTGTCTGGCCCTGCGTCATGCTTACAATCGTTGCTATATGCTTGACTCATAGTTGCAGCCACTGTGTCAGTCCATCTGGTTGAAGGTCTTCCTCTTTTTTGCCGACCCTGTACTTTACCAAGCATGATGTCCTTCTCCAGGGACTGCTCCCTCCTGACAACAACCGTAGTTATAAACCTTTAATTGTAATATTGATGATTGCCTTGTTGGAGGCTAAGCAAATCTTAGAGCTGTTTATCAATATTTGAATTTTCTATTATATAATCATGTCATTTCTTAATAAAGACAGTGATGATTCTTCTTTTATAATCCTTATTCCTTTTATTTGTTGTTTTTGCATTATACAATAACTAGGACCTCCAATAAAATGTTGTATAAAAGTGGTACTAATGGACATCTTTTTCATGGTGTTGAACTTAGAAGAAAATATTCAATATTACAACACTAAATATAACATTAGCTACAATGTCCGTTGATGCATTTAATTAAATTGTAGAAGTTTCATTTTATTTCTAGCTTACTGAGAGGTTTTTTTAAAATCTTTTTTTTTTTTTATCATACATGGATGAATGACTTTTGGACATCAATTGTTATGATTATATGCTTTTATCCTTTGTTTTGTTCATGTGATAAATTACAATGATTAATTTTCAAATGTTAAGTCAACTTGGTCATGATATGTTTTATATATTTGATTTGTTAATATTCTTATAACATTTTACTCTACAGTTATGTAACAGTTATATGTATTTTTCATATCTTGTTCATCATTCTTTAGGTTTGATGTCACATTTATTCTAGCCTAACACAATTATGAAGTGCTCCTTCTTTCTCTTTCTTTGAGAGAATTTGTGTATCTCTTAAATGTTTGGAAAAAATTAATCAAGGAAGTCATCTGGTCTTTGTGTTTTTAAAAGGAATATTTTAAATTATGGCTTTAATTTCTTAAATAGCTACACAGTATTCACATTTTTTTCCTCTCTTGTCAGTGGTGTAAGTTACGGTTTTCAAGGAATTTGCTTATTTCATCTAATGTGTCATGTACTCACAAGATTTGGGCAAAAGAGTTAAATGGGCACTTCGCAAAATAGAATACTCAAATGGCTAAAGACCGCGTGAAAAAGGTGTTCTACATGATTAATAATCAAGGAAAAGAAAATTATAACCACAGTTAGTATTGTTACATACCCAACATAATAGCTAAAATTCAAAAGGCTTGAGCATATAAAAATCTACCAAGGACATGGAGCGACTGGAACTCTGGGACATTGCTGGTGGGAGTGTATAGTGGTACAACCACATTGTAAACTATTTGAAAGTTTCTAATAGACCAATCATTCATCTAATCCATGATCGAGCAATTCCACTCCAGGGTGCATATCTAAGAAAAATAAATGATTATGTCCATTAAAAAATATACAGGAATGTTCATGGCAGCTTTGGAAACAGCACAAGAGGTAAATGAATAAGCAAAGTGTGGAATATTCGTGCAAGGGGGTACTAATACACATTAAAAAGAACAACTTTCTTAAATGATATGGGGAAGTCTCATTGATACTATGTTGAGTGGAAATACAGTCATAAAATAGTAGTTCAACTTCTATAAAGTTCAAGAAAAGGCAAAATGAGTAAATGATGATAAAACTTAGTCTAGTTTTACAGCTGTGGGGGTTGAGAGGTGGTAGAGCCTGGAAAGGGACATGACACATCTTCCTCAGTGGCTATGATTGTTCTGTATCTTAATCTGAGTGGTGTTTACACCAGTGAATACATATATAAAAAATTGTTGAATTGTACCATAACTTTAATGCACTTTGTATAATTTATTGTATGTATGTTATATTTTTAAAAAATGCATAAAAATGATAAATGGTTGAGATGGGAATAAATTAAATAGCATCTTTACTGCAGCGTTCTTTGATAAATAATCTGTTGTAAAGATCATGATGCTTGATAAAACAGGAAGACACTTTGTTTGTGCCTAGCCAAGAGAAGCAGAATGAAAACCTTGGGTGGTCAATATATTGGAGATACCTTAAGGGTCTCCCAGAGGGAATTTGTTTGGCGGACATAAAAAGTGAATTAAACTTTAGTTCCTTGTGTTGAAAAGAGTGAAATCTGGTTATAAATGCAAATATAACCATGTTAGTATCACAGGCTATAAATCATCTTTTAAATGGCTCTTCACATGATATAATTTTCATAATTCAATTATGAGCATATATTGGAATTATAAGAAAAATTCAATAGTTTATTTTCAAAAGGGAAAAAAGAAATCAAGCAAACAAAATAAGAAATGGAGAAATAGTTTCCTTCACAAGAATGATGGTTTAATGAAATCATGTTATCATCACTGCATATGGTTTATAAAAGTCATTTTGTATCTTTTTAGTATTTAATAAAAATAAAACAAAACTTCACCAGACCAGAATAAATTATTTAAAATATGACTAGAAATTTTTTGTGTGTATTTGGAATTTAGGTGATTTGGTATCTCCTGATATCAGTAAAGAAAAAAATATAACCATAGGTACTATCAGATGAAAACACATCTATACTCAAACAGTATAGCAGAAAAATAGAAAAAGGAAATGAGAGATGATTCCATTTCATCAACCACTTAACAGGTACATGGTTATCTTAAGAGTGTCTAAGCTATAAATGTGTGAAGTTATTTATGTGTGAAGTTACCAGTTCAGAGATAACAACAATATAGTGGTTTTGGACATTATTGACCAGGCTTTTCACTGAAATCCCAACATATTTACAAAATAATTGAGTGTAGGTCATTTGTTGGCATAACAAACACAGCCATTCAAAAATGAGAAAGTGGAAATTTGTAAACTGTTGCTTGACATGTGAGAGATCAAAGAGTTAAGAGTAGTATATTTCTTTCATTTTAAGCATGAACTCTTCTGGCAGAATGCAGTACTGGCACAATTCCCAGATCCAAGAGGAACTAATTATAGAGGAAAATTACAAAGGTAGTTATATTAGGCATCATAGAAATATGACTGTTAGGAAATACTTATTTCCAATATTTCCAAATAAATTGACACTTTTGTCCTTTATTCAGATGATATAATTAAAGAGATGTTAAGCAGCACCAAAATTTAATAAGAAATTTTTCTGAAATAAAATACAATTAATCTTATTTTTGGACCCTTGAAAATCCAATGTTATCTCCTCTACTGTTTCAGTAGGACATTGAGTTTTTATATCAGTATCTGTGCATAGAAACATGGGTGTATTGTTTGGTTCCTGATGCTTTATTTTTGTCCCTTCTTCATGGGGAAAAGCTGCACGCTAATGAGCAATTCTAACTTGCCAACTGCATGGTCTTATAATTGCTGAGGGAATTCATTTACAAGATTCAAAGTTTTCCCAGTGTCATTAATTGACACATTTATCATATTATCTTATACAGATTCAAAATAAAAGGAATTTCTCCTTTAGACTTGGGAGAGACAAAAAAGAAGACTAAAGAAAGTGGAAGCAAGTGAAAGAAAAATCCTAAACCAGCTTCAGTGACTTCCAGTCATAACTTTAACCAGGCTAGAGGTATGGAGAAGAAAATTGAGGATTTTTTTAATGCTTGGGTTGTATTAGATAAAAGTTGTTTTTAAGTTTTTGCTAACTTCAAAAGTGAAACATGTTTACTGGGGAATATTTGTGCCGTTTAAGAAAGTGTAACCAGATCTGTAATTTTTCCATCCAAAGTAAACTACTATAAACACTTTGGTGTGTATGTCCTCAGCCTATTTTTCTACCGAAATTAAAATTTTTAGCATATGTTTAAACATTTCTTGCATATATTTTTAAACAAGGTTATTTTCTTTGATTCATTTATTATATAGGCTTTTCAAATTTTCCTTGTTGATTGATAAGAATTTGATTCTATATATGTATATATACTTTTTACATATATAAATTTGCACTTGCAATTTGTTTATGTTTTGGGGATAATAGAGAGGTTGTAAGTCTTCACAATAAAATTTATTAATCTTTACTTCTATGGTTTCTGCCTTTGGCATGATTCTTAGAAAAGTTTCACTAAATATTCACAAACATTACAAATTACAACAGAAATATATTCACTTATGTGTTTAGATATTTTGCTGTTTTAATTGTTATTATTCAAATATTTAAAACATTTTAATTTATTTTATTATAAGACTAAGGTAGCTAAGCAGCCTTATTGATTTCTAAATAATTTCCCAATAATTTAAAGGTATCCTTTATCCTAAGCAGCATATTTGTAATATATGACTCCATTTTTGAACTCTGAAGTTACTTCAGCTTATTATAATTCTATCTATTCTTGTGCAGGTAAAGTATAATTATGATTATGCTAGGCTTATAATACATTTTGATATTGGACACATCTGTCTCCCATGTTTTCCTTTTTTTCAAAAAATTTTCTAGCGATTCTCACAGGATACTTTGGAAGGGCTGGTGGGAGAAGAGACTGAGAGACACCTTTCTGTCACCTGGTGAAGTGGCACTGTCAAAAGTTAATGTATAACTTGGAATATTTTTCAGTCCAGCCTATCTGTAGTAGATTGCCAAATCAATAATCACCAACCTCAGCTGTCGGCGCTGCTACAACTTTTAAATATTTTAGGCTGTGGATGATGAATCGGCACGGCTAATTACCACTACAACCTCAAGATGCTTCCAGATTATTTTTCAAAATATTTTGTATCTATATATAATATCAGTGTTTCTCTAATTTGAAATGCTTGGTAGCTAAATGTCAACTCATTTTCAGGGGCATTTATCCAGGGTGAGAATCTCATTCAACCTTCTTAAACTTTAAAAAATTTGAAGTTATATAAATTAGAATCTGAGTTAAACCCTTTAACCAATATAACATAGGTAAGCAGTCTTGAGAGTTTAATAAAATATTTATGGTTTTCTGAGATTTGTAAGAACTTTATGTATGTGTGTGTGTATTTCCATTAAAATATTATTTAAATTCATGTAAAGTTTAACAATATTTTTAAATTTAACAATATACCTTATACATATTTCCATGTCAGTACTTATAGATTTCCATTTTTAAGTTAATCGTTTAACGATGGACTCTGGGGTGTTTTCCAGTTTTTGATTATTAAAATCAATGCTACAATGAACATTACTGCACATTTATCTTTGAAAACATGGGTTATAAATCCTAAAAGTAAAGGTTTTAAGTTATGCTGCCAAATTTCCATCCCAAAATGTGACAATGCACAAAAAACATTATATGAAAATTCTATATACCCACATACATCCTGAAAAAAAATTGAATTATGTTATTTAAAATTTGATAGCGACAGTATATATCTGTTATTTTAACTTGCATTTCTTTGATTATAAGTAAGGCTGAGCACTCTGTTTAAACGTATTTACTCTTCCACTTCTGTGAATTGATAATCCATACGATGTGTCCATGTTACCATTGTTTGTTTCATAAATGTTTTCTTACTAATTGGTATGTGTTAATTGTAAATCCTGGGAAACAGCTGTTTGTTTCATCTGTTAAAAATATATGTTTACCTCTTTTTTTTTTTGATGTTTACTCTTTTTCCTTTTTTCACTTTCATAAAACATAATGTATCATCCAATCTGCGTGGATTCTAGTTTTTACATCATGGCTAGAATGTTTTATTAGCTTATTATGCTAAATTAATATTTACCTATGTTTGCTTTTACCAAGTTTTATTCTTATAGATGTAAATCTCTTATTCTTCCGAAATTTATTTTCATATGAGAAATGAGATTGGGATTTGCTCTCCCCATTCCTACATACGAGTAAAATGTCCCATTATCATTTACTGAATATTTTCTGCACTGATCCCAAAATCTACCTCTATGGTACATGAAATTCACATATCCATTGTGTTTATGTCTGGACAATAATTTCTGTCTTGCTGTCCCATTCTTCTTGCTCTGGGTCCTCACTCTTTGAAATGTTGTAGCTCTATAATGTTGTGGAGCAAGTAATATATGAAGGCAAACACCACCATGTCACATGGTGTAAGCACGTGTCACAAAGGCAGACTTTATTGGAGAAATTTAAAGTGAAAAATCAGCCAGGTTCCCCCTCTTTTAATAATCCCATGGAGAAGCATGCAGAGGCCAGGTTACTGCTGCTTGCAGCATGGTACTCTGTTCCAAGAAAGCAATCTCACCTGATGATGTGGACACTGACATCAGGAAGATTCTCTTTCCCAAAGGAGAAGAGCCACCACTACCAGCTATCTTATTACAATGTGACCTTCCTGGCTCACCAGGGAACAATTCTTTAGTCTCTCCACACATGTTTTAATGTATTATTTATTATTGTCATTTCTTCTATTTCAGTTTCATTGATTTAGTTTTAGATCATTGAGCCAACATCAAGCTATCATAATCATGTAACCTTTATAATAGGTCTTCGTATATTATAAGTCCTCCAGCTTTGTTCTTCAAGGTTGCCTTGGCTCTCCTTGTACATTTCCACATACATTTTAGAATCAACTTGTCAATTTTCAAAAATGTCCTGGTGGGATTCAAACT
The DNA here is from genome assembly GCF_000243295.1 of Trichechus manatus latirostris. Classification (NCBI taxonomy): domain Eukaryota; kingdom Metazoa; phylum Chordata; class Mammalia; order Sirenia; family Trichechidae; genus Trichechus; species Trichechus manatus. Next base: position 680,474 of record NW_004443971.1, read on the forward strand.
GGGAGTAAGTTGAATATAGATGAATTTAAAGACAATTGGCATATTTACAACTCCTAAACCTAATATATCTCTTCATTTATTTAGATGCTCATTTTGTTTTTATTTGTAAAGTATATTGTTTCCTTCTTTAACTCTTTAATATTGTTAGTTATGTAAATAGATTTCCTAATATTAAACCACTCTAGCATTCCTAGAATTAAAAGTAGTAGTTATAATAAGGGCTAAAAAATACCAAGATTATTTTGTACAATCTCATCTTGAGAATTTTGGAATTATTTGCTAAGTGGAAAATGACCTAGTAATTCTACTCTAGTAGTCTATCCTTGAAAAAAAGTCTTCCACATATAAATAAATATATACTTATTTCTTAATTATACCGTTTTTGTAATAGTAATTAAGCAGGAAAAATAAAATTTTTATTTGCAGAATGTTATGTATGACATAATACCATTTATTCACTCAAAACACACACACACAATTATAAGAAAACAAGGACTCAGAATGGCAAGAATATAGTTATTTGTTTATAGGAATAACAAATATAAAAATATTTTAAAAAGCACTTTGTGTCTACTCCTTCCCATTAGTGAAGTCCTCAGTAAGATATGAACTTCATGTTTTTTTCACTCTTTTTTTTTCAGCACTCACTTAAAAATATATATATTGTTATCTTAATATCTCTTCTTAGCTATCTAGGATATCTTCCTTGATACCTTGTTTCAAAAATGCTGGTTTGACTTATTCTACCTGAGTCTGCTTTGTCTATATAGAACAACATCAGAGTGTTTCCTTTGGACCCCCCTTTGTTTACCAGAGCTCCACACTTATAATATCCTTATAAATTACATGATGTCTAAAGATAGATGTACAAACAGATCTGTTTATACATTCAGCTACTTGAAGTCAAAGGAAGTTAAGTGGGTCAGCTGGAAGCCAGCAGCAACCATTCATTATACTACATTTGAACACTTTATTTCCCAATTTGATAAATCCACAGGCCCATTTGTCATGGATTGAATTGTGTCCCCCAAAAAATATGTGTAGCAACTTGGCTAGGTCATGATTCCCAGTATTGTATGATTGTGTTATCTGATGTGATTTCCTTATGTGTTGTAAACTCTATCACTATGATGAGATTATATGTGATCTCCTTATGTGTTGTGAATTCTATCACTGTGATTAGGTTATACTGATGAGGTTGACAAGATTAGATAGTGTCTTAATACAATCTCTTTTGAGATATAAAAGAGAGAAACAAGCAGAGACACATAGGAACCTCGTACCACCAAGAAAGCAGTGCCAGGAGCAGAGCGTGTCCTTTAGACCTGAGGTTCCTGCTCAGAGAAGCTCCCAGACCAAATGAAGACTGATGCATCACCAGGACCTTCCTCCAGAGCTGACAGAGAGAGAAAGCCTTCTCCTGAAGCTGATGCCCTGAATTTGGACTTGTAGCCTACTGGACTGTGAGAGAATAAACTTCTCTTGTTAAAGCCATCCACTTGTGATATTTCTGTTAGAGCGGCACTAGATGACTGAGAGACCATTGAAGGCACCATTGAAGAAGTCCCCAAATATTTGGACTCTTCTTACATTTTAGGGAAAATGTAGGCAGAAGGCCATCTCAGTTATGCCACCAAACTGGGACTTCTAACGGCAGCTACGATTGACTTCTAGATTTTCAGTTCTCTTTAACTATCTGCTCAATTTCATTTGCTGGGTTCTGTTTCTCAAGAAAACCATTTAGCCCTTTCTTCACTTATATGCCCCTTAGTATTATGTTACGTGAAAATAGAATTCAAATTGGAAGGAGCATTTTCCTCTGGCAGATCAATAAATCTGTTCCTCAAATTCTAAAAAATTGGTAAGACCTTCCACACCGTGTGACCAACTGAGAACTAGTTTTCTCAATATTAGTGCATATATGGGTTGCATATCAACAGCTTCAATTTTCTTCAAACACCTTGACTTCTGACAGATATTCTTCATAATCTCTGCTAAGAAATTATCACTGTTCTTTTTTTTAAATTTTGGATTAAGTATTGTTCAATATTTTTTATTTGTATTTCACATTTCAGTGGATTTCAGGAGGTCGAATTAACTAAATGTGTATTTTGTCTCTCAGATTTATCTCACAAATTTCAATCTGTTTTAATTTTATTTTAGGTAACATGTCAACAGCCAAACAAATGGAAAGACAAAATCACTCCATCATGTCTGAATTTATTTTGCTGGGACTCACAGAGTCTCACGAGTTACAGATTTTCTTTTTCATTTTTTTTTCCATTATCTACATAGCCATTGTGTTAGGCAACCTCACCTTTATCTTTGTAGTGAAATTGGACCCTCAATTGCACTCTCCCATGTACTTTCTGCTGGCCAACCTCTCCTTTATTGGTATGTCCCTGGACTCTTTTGCTACTCCCAAGATGATCTTTGACTTACTTAGTGAATATAAGTACATCTCTTATGAGGCTGCATGACCCAGATGTTTTTCCTTCACCTTTTAGGTGGAAGTGAGATGATGTTGCTCGTAGCTATGGCAATTGATAGATATGTTGCTATATGCAAACCCCTCCATTACAAAACTATCATGAGCCATAGTGCTGCATCAGGCTTGCACTTCTCTCCTGTACCACTGGTTTTGTGAACACTATGAGCCAAATGATTTTCACAGTGACCCTACCATTCTGTGGCCCCAGTGTTGTGGACAGTTTCTTTTGTGATCTGCCTCGGGTCATCAAACTTGCCTGCAATGAAGCTTACCTCTTGGAGCTGCTGGTCATTGCAGACAGTGGAGTACTCTCTTGTTTTGTTTCATCTTTTTGCTCATCTCCTATAGCATCATCCTGATTCATGTTCAGCATCACTCCTCCAGTGGGTCTTCCAAGGCCTTGTCCACTCTTTCAGCCCACATCACAGTGGTGGTATTGTTCTTCAGACCTTGTGTCTTCATCTATGTGTGGCCATTCATCAGTATTTCCATAGATAAGATCCTCTCTGTGTTTTATACAATTTTTACACCCCTTTTAAATACAATCATCTACACATTCAGGAATAAAGACATGAAGAAAGCAAAAAAAAAAAAAAAAAATAATAATAATAATAAAAAAATAAAGACCAAGCATGTGAGTTCCAGATGAACCTTTTAACTGAGATATTATAATCATCAAAGAGAATATCATCATCATTATCATCATCAAAAGACATTAAAGTGTAGAGTTTTGTACCAAACAAACAGAAGTCATACTTTGGTAAATGATAACTTTTCCCTACAGAAGCATATATGCAATAAAACACCTTGGACTGTGCATCCAAATACACACTAAATAATATTATTCACTTATGTTGTAATTTTAAATTTTTGTTTCAACTACATTTTTACATCAACTGAACCCCTGGTGGTGCAGTGGTTAAGAGCTCAGCTGCTAATCAAAAGATTGGCAGTTGGAATCCACCAGCCGCTCCTTGAAAACCCTATGGGGCAGTTTTACACTGTATTATAGGGTCACTATGAGTCTGAATTGACTCAACGGCAACGGGTTTGGATTTTTTTTTTTTTTTTATCAACTGCATTAGATTCTAACTACCATTTATTGATTTCTTACCAAGAATTAGGCATTTGACATGTATTTTCTCTTATCTTCACAAACTTGAGACTAGAGAATGTTCTTTACATATTATCAAAAGGAAACAGAGTCTTAGAATATTTAATGAACTTGCAACAATAATTTCTAGAACTTACAACAAAAATTACTAGTACTTGATCTTGGAATCAGAGCCTACATATCTAACTACATAAGCTCTACTTTTCTAATTAAGAGTATTTTTCTACCTACATTTTAATAACATCAATAAAGTTTTTGTTTCCTGTACCCTCCTTTAGAGATCATAACCAAAAACCCAAACCAAATTCATTGCCCTCAAGCTGTTTCTGACTCATGGCAACCTCATGTGTTACAGAGTAGAACTACTTCATAGTGATTTTTTTAAATTTTAATTTTATTGTGCTTTAGGTTAAAGTTTAGAGCTCAAAATAATTTCTCATTTAAAAATTTATACATATATTGTTTTGTGACATGGGTTGTAATCCCCACAATGTGATAACACACTCCTCCGTTCCACCCCAGGTTCTTTGCATCCGTTTATCCAGTTCCTGTCTCTTCCTGCCTTATCTTCCTGCTTTTGGATAGGAGTTGCTCATTTGGTCTCGTATGTTTGATTGAACTAAGAGGCATGTTCCTCACGTGTGTTATTTTTGTTTTATAGACCTGTTCAATCTTTGTCTGCATAGTGCGCTTTGGGAATGGTTTCAGTTGTGAGTTAGCAGAGTGTCCAGGGGCCATAGTCTCAGGGGTTCCTCCAGTCCTTGTCAGACCCGTAAGTCTGGTCTTTTTTCATGAATTTGAATTTGGACGTTCTTTTCCAGTTCTGTCCAGGACTCTGTTGTGATCCCTGGTAGAGCAGTTGGTGGTGGTAGCCAAGCACCATCTAGTTCTTCGGGGCACAGGCTGGAGGAGTCTCTGGTTCATGTGGTCCTTTAGTCTTTTGGACTAATATTTTCCTTGTGTCTTTAGTTTTCTTCATTCTCCTTTGCTCTGGACGGATGGGACCAATAGATGTATCTTTGATGGTCGTTTGCAAGCTTTTAGGACCCCAGACACTACACACCAAAGTAGGATGCAGTACATTTTATTTATGAACAATGTGATACCAATTGACCTAGATGTCCTCTGAGACTACGGTCCCCAGCCCCTAGCCCCAGTAACTCAGTCCCTCAAAGTGTTTGGATGTATCTAGAAAACCTCTATGCTTTTGCTTTGGTCCACTTGTGCTGAATTCTCCTATATTGTGTGTTGTCTTTCCCTTCATTGAAGAGGACACTTGCCTACTATCTAGTTAGCAATTTCTCCTTCTTCTCCCTCCCCACCCTCATAACAACCAAGAATTTTTTTTTCTGTGTATAAACCTTTTCTTGAATTCTTATAATACTGGTCTCATGTAGTATTTGTCCTTTTGTGATTGACTTATTTTACTCAGCATAATGCCCTCCAGATTCATTCATGTCGTGAGATGTTTCACGAGTCATCATTGTTCTTTATCCTTGTATAGTATTCCATTGTATGAACATACCATAATTTGTTTATCCGTTCATCTCTTGATGGGCATTTAGGTTGTTTCCATCTTTTTGCTATTGTGCTGCACTGAACATGGGTATGCATATGTCTATTCCTGTGAAGGCTCTTTTTTCTCTAAGGTGTATTCCTATGAGTGGGATTGCTGGATCATATGTTATTTCTATTTCTAGCTTTTTAAGGAAGTGTCATATCATTTTCCAAAGTGATTGTACCGTTTTCCATTTCCACCAGCAGTGCATAGGAGTTCCAATCTCTCCACAACCTCTCCAACATTTGTTATTTTGTGTTTTTTGGATTAGTGCCAGTATCATTGGGTGAGGTGGTATCTCATTGTAGTTTTGACTTGCATTTCTCTAATGACTAATGATTGCCAGCATTAGTGTCTTTGACCACCTGAATGTCTTTTTTAGTAGTGTCTGTTCATATCCTTTGCTCATTTTTAGAGTGGATTAATTGTCTTTTTGTTGTTGAGGTGTTGAAATATTTTGTAGATTTTAGAGATGAGAACTTTGTGGGGTATTTCATAGTCAGAAATTTTCTTCCCAGCCTATAGTTTCCGTTTTTACTCTTTGGTGAGCATAAGTGTTTAATTTTTAGGAGCTCCCTATTATCTAGTTATTACTAACATTATCATCTAATTTCTCTTCTGGTAGATTCTGACTCATGGCGACTCCCTGTGTAAGAGTAGAACTTCTCCATAGGGTTTTCTTCGCTGTAATCTTTATGGAAGTATATTGTTAAGACTTTCTTTCACAGCTTTGTTAAGTGCATTCCCACCACCAACCTTGAGATTGGTAGCAGAGTGTAAACCATTTGTACCTCCCAGTTACCTTGATTGATAATAAGACTCTTCAAAGCCGTTATCCCAAACTAGCTTTCTGTTCTCATCAAAAACTGTCCTTTCTTCAACACTTCCAACAATGTATGGCTTAATTCAGACCTACTAGATATGCTAGAATATTTTATTCTTATATGTCTTTCTACATGTAATTAACTCTGCCTAGAATTTTTTTCTTCGTGCAGCAAATACTATTTTTTCTTTTTAAATTATACTTCAGGTGAAGGCTTACAGAACGAATAGTTTCTCATGAAACAGAAGTACACATGCTGTTTTATGACATTGGTTAACAACCCCAAAACATATCAACCCTCTAAATTCTCAACCTTTTTTTTTTTGGTGAAAATGAACATAGCCAAAGATACACCATTTCAAAAATTTCTACATGCACAGTTCAGTGACATTGACTACGCTCTTCCAATTGTGCTGTTATTCTCACTTAAGATG
>NW_004443971.1:692035-701732 GCF_000243295.1 Trichechus manatus latirostris
GACTTCTTGTTTTTCATGAGCTTCTGTCAGGATTCTTTGCTTGTCTTTGGTTTTGGCAAGTGTGATTATGATATGCCTTGGTGATTTTATTTTGGGGTTCGTTAAGCTTCTTGGGTGGTCAGCTTTTCATCTTTCATGATATTGGGGAAGTTTTCTGTCAACAGTTCCTCAGTGATCCTCTCCATATTTTCAGTTTCTCCCCCTGTTCTGGAATTCCAATCACTCACAGATTTTTGCTTTTTATTGTGTCCCACATAACTCTCAGGGTCTCTTCATTTTTCTTTGTTCTTTTTTCTGAGTTTTCCTGAAACAGAGTTGTATCTAAGTGTTTGTCTTCAATTCCGCTCACTCTGTCTTCTACCATTTCAAATCTGCTTCTCAGCCCTTCTATGACATCATCCATTTCTGAAATCTTGGTGTTTCTCTTTTGGATTTCTAATTGTTGTCTTTGTATAATTTCTAGTTGTGAATTTAGTTGGCATTTTGTTCCTGCATTATTTTCCTGAATTCTTCCAATTTTTTGTTCATATTTTCCATGAATTTGTCTATTTTTTCCTCATGTTTTTCAGCTTTTTGCCTCAGTTCTTGGAGAATTCTTAGTATTAGACATTTGAATTCACTATCAGTTAGTTCTAGTGCATTTTCTTCCAGAGGAGAGTCATCTGGTGTTTTATTTTGGACCCCAACTGGAACCATCCTGTCCTGTTTTTGTAAATGTTTTGATATTGTCTGCTGTCTTCGAGGCATTCAGCAGTTATTTTTCTCGTTTATTGATTGTAGATTTGTTTGTTTTATCCTTTTTTTTTAAAAAAAAATTGACTATGTCTGAGCAGGCAGACTGTGTGTTCTTTGTTGTTTGCTCATCTGTGGGCACAGTACTTTTCACCTCCTTTTTCAACTGGCAGGGTCAGTCAATCAGATATGGTATGGCAGGGCAGGTCTAGCTGAAGAGGAGTTACTGGGATCAGTTGTTTGTGGCACTTACCTCAGCCACCAGAGCGGGCCAGTAATCAGTGCAGGGCAGGTTCCAGTAGGCCATGCCTCTGCTGCTTGGTGATGTGATGTCAAGCACATGGTGCAGGTAGGCATGATGCAGCGGGGAGATTGTTATGTGTGGAGCTAAGATGGTTGTGGGAGAGAGGAGAGAGGAACAGGAGCCAAAAACATACAAACAAACAAAAAAGAATGCTAGGGGAGCATGCCGTTGGAGTGGAGAGATAAGAGACAATGAAATGGAGAGAAACAGAAAGGGGAAGAGGAAGAAAAGAAAACAATGAATAAATAAGAATCAGAAAGGTTAAAGAACCACAAATTTCCCAGGGACCCCACCGGTGCAGCTATGAAGTCGCTCTCAGGTGTTGCAGTACAGCTTGGGTAGAAAGCGTAGAGGTATACAATGCCAGATATTCAGGGAACAGAAAGAGAAGGAAGATATAGAGAGATGAGAAACTGAGCAATGAAGAAAGACAAAAACGGAAAAAGAGGGAAAAGAAAACAAAACAAATTAAAAAAAAAAAGAAGAAAGGCCCCCCCAAAGCAACAGAAAAAAAAAAAAAAATCAAGGTTAAAGGAAATGCCCTCAGGGATCCCTCTGGATGTCTGTGGAAGCCGAAGGGGAGTCTCCCTGCCACGCAGCTCAGCCTGGTCAGAAAGGTCTCCCAACTCAAGAAAAGGAAAAGAAAACCAATAAACAATTGAAAACAAAGAAACGAACAAAATTCCCGGGATCCCACCAGCATGGCAGCCCAAACCAGGAAGCAGCTGCACAGTCGAACGGAGCTCCGCAGGCCCTCAGGAAGAAGCAAAGATGGCACACCGAGCCAGGTACTTGAGCAAAGGGAGGAGGAGGTGGTGAGAGGCAAGTAAGAAATCAAAAGAAGCAGAAAAAAAAAGCAACACAAGCAGTCAACAAATGGCACTCAGAGAGCCAGCTAGTGCAGGCTGGTGTTTCTGGACAAAAGACTGTGTCCCTGGGAAGCAGAGTGGGCCGAGTGTGAGTGAAGAAGGGTAGAGAGTGGGAAAGCGTATATCACAAATTACCGGAGCTCTGTAGCCCCTCAGGAAGAAGAAAAGATGGCACACGGAGCGAGGTACTTGACCAAAAGGAGGGGGAAGTGGGGAGAGGCAAGGAAGAAATAAAAAGAAGCAGAAAAAAAGCAACACCAGCAGCCAACAAATGGCACCCAAAGAGCCACCCGTTCGGGTGTGTGGAATCCAAGCAGCCGCTGTTTCCCAGTCAAGAGACTGTGGCCTGCCTCGGGAAGCAGAGGAGGCCGAATCAGGGTGAAGAAGGGTGGGGGGTGGGAAAGCGTATATCGCCAATTACCGGTTGTTTTGTCTCCCGCTGGAAGCTCCGTGAGGCTGCATTCTCGTACCCCCAGTTTGCTGGTGTCTGACAGGAGTCCAGGATGGTGGATCTGTGCTGTGTTAGCTGGTAGGGGACCTCTGCATGAATCTCTCCTCGCTCGCCATTCTCTGTCAGTTTTCTCACTCCATTTGGTGCTTGGCTGAGTTCTTTATCTGTTCATTTGATGTTTTAGGGTTTCAGGATTGTTTTATTCTCTGTTCGGCTTAGTTTTTTGGATCTTTGCTGTGGAGGGATGGCGTGGTGTTTCTGCCTAGAGCGCCATTTTGCCGGAACTCTCCGTGCAGCAAATTCTTATTTATCTACTTATCATTAAAAGCACAATTGCTTCTTTTGTGAGAAGGGTGGCCCCTTGTATGAGAAATTTGCACACTCCAAAAAAAAGAATTTAACTTATTACAAACTTGTATCATCACACTTAGCATTGGGTCCTTTTGAGGTCAGGTTGCCAATGATTAGGCTCTGAACCCCCTTGGGACAGTCTGACATACAGTACAGACCCAGCAAAGTTTGGGGTTTACTGAATTTAATACATATTTTCAAGGCCTCATTTTAACACCTTGAGAACCAACTTGTGAATGAAAAGTTTTCTTATTTCTTGAACACCTAAATTTTGTCCCCTAAAATTTTGGTAAAGAATAGGACACAAATTCACTCAATAAATCCACCAAAAGAAAGACCTTAAGCTAGGAGTAGAAGTGTATGCTAAACAAAAGCCTTGCTATCAAGAAATATACATTAAGATGGATACAAGTTGAGAGAATTAAATATTTGAGGACAGGGGAGGAATATTTTAACTATTACAGAGTTTTACTCTGGCCAGTAATTTAGGGTGCATATTGAAGCAAGAAATAAAGAATGATTTAAGTAGGCAGTAGGGGACTTGGAAGAATGTTTAATTGGGTCAGAATTCACAGTTGAAACAAAGGAGAAGACTGAATTAAATGGTCAATTATTTAAACCCATAGTCCCAAAGTAGGGTGACTACATCTCTTACTGGCTTTACACAGTTAATTGAGTTATTGGGAGAAAAGCAAGAACATCCATTTATTTGTTTTAATTGGAAGGGATAAATGATATAAACTTTACTAATATTTAACACACAGATTACTTGTGGTCCCTAATTCAGTCTGTTTGTCACATAGCCATGTGTTACATGTTATTGTTGTTGTTAGGTGCCATTAAATCAATTTCAATTCATAGTGACCCCATGTGACAGAGTAGAACTGCCCCATAGGTTTCTCTAGGCTTAATCATTATGGGAACAGATCACCAGGTCACTCACTGTATGAGTTTGAACCTATAACCTTTTGGTTAGCAGCGGAACACTTAACAGTTGCACCACTGGGGCTGCTTCATATATTGCATATGGAGTTTAAAGGCTTTTGAGGAAAGGGTTAAGAGCTGTTCTCATTCATTTGCTTTGATCATGTTGTTTTATATTGAAGCTTAAATGTTCCCAGTTAAGGAATTTAAAGATGATATCTTATTTTAACTTAATTCATTCTTCAAAACATAAGTGGTTTAAAATATTTTTTTAAATAAAACCTTGGATTGAAGATAATTCTAATTATTAAAGTTCAAAGGAACTACTTTAAAATGGCCGCACAGACAATGCTATAATTGGTACGGACTCTTGTCAGCCAAATTACGAAGTAAAAAAAATTATGCCCTCAGAACTGACAATAAATCAGATAAAAAATCCTAAATTATTAAGAAATGCTGTTTTACAATATGAATTTACTTCCATTATTACTAACAATGAAATTGACACCATCTATATGGTACCTTGATATACTAGCTAGTGATGTTATAAAGTCATTATGACTAGCAAAGCATTTAAAAAGTAAATATGCAAAACAAAACTCTATAATTTCCTTTGCAATATTAATAGTCATGTGATAACGTTAGTTTAAAATATAAATTTGTCACTAAATTTAAATTTAAAATTTAAATTTTTAAATTTTTAAACATTTTGAATGTTTCTTAATAAAAAACAAAAGAACAAAATCATATACTACTGAAGAAATACATAGCTTTCTGTCATTGTAAAATGGTTAAAATGAGCAGTGTGATGAAAAATAATACATATAATTTTTATCAACAAACAGTACTGAAAAGTATGTGGAATCCATTTGTAATGATTTGACAATTATTTCTAATGTTTTGAAAATCAAGTAACAGAATAAATTATGTCTTTTGGGAAGGAGTTTTGTCTTATAATGTTATAAAAGAATAGATATTTTGGACATTTACATATATAAAAAAGTTCTCATCAACTGTAAATGACTGTTAATAACAGCAATGTTTATGACAAAAATGTACATTAAACCATAAGTTAAGTGGCTAGTTTGACTGGAATTAAATAAAGACTTCGGGATAAGTGACAGAGATATCACCCAATTTGAAAGTCATTCATGGCATTCTTTGTCAACATGTTGTTGAAACAGACTTTGAAGACTGTGGTATCGAGTATAGCTGGATTATTAATATAATTAATTTTGTAAGAGCAACACATTGTGAAATTGGTATTTAATATTGTGTAACAAAATGGGTAAAGTTTATGAAACTATTTTGTGCCCGATAAATTCTCTGAAAGTCTCATAGCAAGGTATATAATCTAAAAATAAGCAATTGATACTTTAGTGAGCACAAAATAGTTAACTGCACCGCTAATACATAATATCAAATTTTTAACTGTTTAATGTATTTTAATTTTATCTTTTATAATTTCTATTTCATGAACATGCTTTATATTATATATAGTATATGATTTTAGTAGTAAACTTATAAAATGTATCAATAATTGTTTATATTGAAAAATATATGCTCAAAAAAGTTTAGAGATCATTGATTTAAAAAACTACCCACCAAGTTGTAGAAAGGGATGTGAGAAGACAGCTCCAGGGTAATGTGAAAGAAAGGAAGTGTCCATGAAATCAAAGATGTCTATACTTACTGTGTCATAACCAATCAAGCAACATTCTCCCTGGCTGTTTTAATCAAGTCATTGCCCAGAGAGAATTACAACATACTATAGGGCCAGAAATTAAGCATAAACATCTCTCCCGCTCATGCCAGGGCAGCAACCTTAGTGCTTTAACAACTCCCACTGATATTTGGATTCCCAGTGCTCCAGCACATCTGCTGCCAACATAGTTCACGTTATAAAAGAGGCAGAAAATAGTGTGCAGAATCATATGCAAGGCATCATAGAGAAGGAAAAGCAGATTTTTAATTTTGAATAATCCCCTGAACATGTTGTCTTTCAGGTTGTGCATTTGGAACAGGTAAGTGAAAATATTATATAAAGCTAAAGAAGTTCAATATATAGAGGATGGTATTTTAATTAATTTTGTGTTGGCTAGAAGGAAAGGGCTATGGCTTTTGTTTTACTATCTAACTTTTCTGTATGAGCAAATTAGTGACAAAGTTAAGATTAATTGACAAAAGTATCATTTCTTAAACTAAAACAATAGGAAATTAAATTTTGAACTCTTCAAAAATCTTTTTAATTAATGGATACCTAGATGACCTATGAGATAATCTCAAATTATGAAACACCTTTATGTGCTGGTATGTTTAAGATTATCTGATTTCATATCACCACCTATTATTTTTCAAATAGAAGTAGTAAAATATCAGTGCTAACTATGGCTAATTTTCTTTTTATTCTCTCCATACTTCAAGAACATCTGGAACTTTCCTGAGTTGAGTAGATGGATCTTAAAAATCAATCTGTAGTGGCTGAGTTTATTTTACTAGGCTTTCCCAGGCCATGGGAACTTCAGATTTTCTTTTTTGTGACATTTTCCTTGATCTATGGTGGTACTCTTACAGAAAACATTCTCATTATGGTCACAGTGACATTTAGCTCCACCCTTCACTCTGCCATGTACCTCCTCCTCAGAAGCCTCTCTTTTTTGAACATGTGTCTGTCCACTGTCACCACACCCAAGATATCGCAGATTTGCTCACTGCACACAAGACCATTTTCTTGTGGGGCTGCATGGCCCAGATGTTCTTTATGCACTTCTCTGGGGGTGTTGACATGACTCTTCTGCAAGCCATGGCCTTTGACAGGTATGTTGCCTTATGTAAACCCCTTCGCTACAGGACAATCATGAGCCACAGGCTGCTGAGTGGGTTTGTGATACTTTCATGGATAATTGGTTTTATTCATAACATGAGCCAAATGGTATTAACAATGAACTTGCCTTTCTGTGGCCACAGTGTTGTAGACAACATATTTTGTCACCTTCCCCTTGTGATCAAGCTTGTTTGTATTGAAACGTATACCCTGGAATTATTCATCATTGCTGATAGCGGACTGCTCTCATTTATCTGCTTCATCCGCCTGCTTGTCTCCTACACTGTCATCCTGGTCACAGTATGACAAAGGTCATCTGGAGGGCTCTCCAAGGCTCTGTCCACATTGTCTGCCCACATCATTGTGGTTACTCTATTCTTTGGACCTTGTATCTTTATCTATGCCTGGCCATTCAATAGTTTTTCAGGAAATAAAATCCTTGCTGTATTTTACACTGTTATCACACCCTTACTGAATCCTCTTATTTACACCCTGAGAAATCAGAAAATACAAGAGGCCATCATGTTAGCTCCATATAGACCTTCTAGACTTCAGCACTATATAATTAACATAACCCAAATACTATGTAAAGATAATTAAATTGACTGTGTATAATGCATAGTTTCTTCTCATGTTAGAGTCAAAACCAATGCAGAAAAAATAATAAACTATTATAAATTCACATTTAACGGTGTTGGAACATATAATAAATAGTGATCTGCAGCAATAGACGTATGAAGTTATTCAGGGTTTTTCCTATAGACATTCAATACGTATTTATTAATGAAGAAATAAATGTGAGAGAATAGGTATCAATATTATTAGAGATGATTTAAATAAACATGGATTATTACATTACATTCATAAACATATCTATCATAAATTACAAATTTTCATTAAGTGATGTACCATGAAAAAATCATGATTACAATAACAGGAGAAAATATGACTCTAATATCATGAACCACTAAGGCAGAAAATAAGAATAAGTCAGTAAATGTGACAGTATAGTGACTGTAAGAAGATGCTGGAGGAAAAAGCCAATGGAAGGATAATTTAAATAACACTACAAAAACCAATCTTGAAACCAAATGCTCTAAGGAATATCATAAGTATGCACAACTAACTTTCACATCTCAAAAAGTAAAAATAAAAGCAGAAGCACACACCTTTATTTTATGTAATATACAATGTACCATTTTCTTTCTAAGAGCTTTCCATAAATTTTTAGCCAAATTTGCTTGTGGTAGGTGTGTAATTCTTATAGCAATTATGAACTAAATCTGATTTATTTGTATGTGTCTGCAATGAAGGAGATGGGAAGCAGGTGCCTGATAAGTTTGGAATTTCACACTCATTGATGGTTCAACTTAAATATCCTCTCCCAATTCAAGACACCAAGATTTCTTGCTGGTACTATGGCAATAGTTTGTAACTGATCCTAAATCACCACATACATTCTTTCTTTCATTCACTGTATTTTCTACAAGCACCTAGAGTGATGTCATTAAAATACAATTCTCAGTCACTTCCCTTATTAAAACTATTTCACAGCATTAAGTATAAGATTCAAACATATAACTGGTCTTCAGAGCTCTATTTAATGTGGGTCTGCTTCTGAATTTTTGCTCCAGTCTATTCTTTTTCATAGTGCTCCAGTCACACTGGCCTTCTTTCCCAAATTACTAGACATCTTCATAACTCAGGGCTTTTTTCCAAGCTGCTCCTTCCACCTGGGATGATCGTCTAAAAAAATCTTATTACACAGCTAACTCCTCTCTGAATAGGAAAAAAAAAAGTTGCCATTGACTTGACTCTGACTCATGGCTATTACCAAAATGTTAGAAGTTTGAGTCCACCCAAAGGTGCCTCTGAATAAACATCTGGTGATATACTTTTGAAAACTCAGACACTGAAAACCAGATCTGCTCTCAGAGTACAGGACCCTGATAAAATATTACATTTTAGAATCTTTCCTATATACCCAAATGGGTTTAGATTTCTTTATTTTACTCCTTTGTATCATGTTGCAATTTTTATTCTTTGCAACATAATAATTATTAATTAGGACTTCCAGCAAAATGATGCTCTAGGCAGAAGCACCACACCGTACCTCCACAGCAAACATCTGAAAAACTAAGCCAAACAGAGAATATAACAATCCTGAAACCCTAAAACATCAAATGAATAGATAAAGAACTCAGCCAAGCATCAGATGAAGTGAGAAAACTGACAAGAGAATGGAGAGAGAAGAGAGATTCGTGCAGAGGTCCCATACCAGTTAACGCAGCATGGATCCGCCATCTTGGACTCCTATCGGAGACCAGCAAACAAGGGGTACGAGAAAGCAGCTTCGTGGAGCTTCCAGCGGGAGACAAAACAACCGGTAATTTGCAATATATTCTTTCCCACCCCCCACCGTTCTTCATCCCCACTCGGCCTCCTCTGCTTCCCACAGCCACAATCTCTTGTCCGGGAAACACCGGATGCTTGGATTCCACACACCCGAACAGACCGGCTGTCTGAGTACAATTTATTGGCTGCTGGTGTTGCATTTTTCCTCTTCTTTTGATTTCTTCCTTACCTCTCACCACCTCCCCCTCCTTTCGCTCAAATACCTGGCTCCGTGTGCCAACTTTGCTTCTTCCTGTGGGGCTGCAGAGCTCTGGCAATTTGTGATATATGCTTTCCCTCTCCCTACCCTTCTTCACCCACACTCGGCCCCCTCTGCTTCCCACGGACACAGTCTCTTGTCCAAGAAACACTGGCTGCTTGGATTCCACCAGCCTGCACTAGCTGGCTCTCTGGGTGCCATTTGTTGGCTGCTGGTGTTGCTTTTTTTTCCTGCTTCTTTTCATTTCTTCCTTACCTCTCACCACCTCCCTCTCCTTTCATTCAAATACCTGGCTCCGAGCACCATCTTTGCTTCTTCCTGAGGGGCTTTGGAGCTCTGTATGAGTGTGGAGCTGCTTCCCGGTCTGGGCTGCTGTATTGGTGGGATCCCGGGGCTTTTGTTCATTTGTTTGTTTTGAATTGTTTGTTTGTTTTCTTTTCCTTTTCTTGAGTTGGGAGCCCTTACTGGCCAGGAGGTGCTGCGTGGCAAGAGACTACCCCCACGGCTTGAACAGACCTGCAGAGGGATCCCCGAGGGCATTTCTTTTTTCTTTGTTTTTTTTTTTTTTTTTTCCCTTTCTTTCTTTTTCTGTATTTTGGGGGGCTTTTCTTGTTTTTTTTTTTTTTAA
>NW_004443971.1:708796-730559 GCF_000243295.1 Trichechus manatus latirostris
TGTTAAATGAGAAACTATTTTGTTCTGTAAGCCTTCATCTTAAGTGAGAATAACAGCACAATTGGAAGAGCGTAGTCAGTGTCACTGAACTGTGCATGTAGAAATTTTTGAAATGGTGTATGTATCTTTGGCTATGTGTATTTTCACCAAAAAAAATGGTTGAGAAGTTAGAGGGTTGATATGTTGTGGGATTGTTAACCAATGTCATAAAACAATATGTGTACTACGGTTTCATGAGAAACTACTTGTTCTGTAAGCCTTCACCTGAAGTACAATTAAAAAAAAAAAAAGAAATCAGACAACACATTGCATTGGGCAAATACGCTGCAAAAGAACTCTTTAAAGTGTTAAAAATCAAAGATGTCACTTTAGGGACTATATATGCCTGATCCAAGCCATGGTGTTTTTAAATACCTCATATGCATGTGAAAGCTGTACAGTGAATAAAGAAGACTGAGGAAGAATTGATGCCTTTGAATTACAGTGTTGGTGAAAAATATTGAATACACCATGGACTGCCAGAAGAAAGAATAAATCAGTCTTGAGACAAGTACAGCCAGAATGCTCCTTAGAAGCAAGGATGACAAGACTTCATCTCACATACTGTCATGGATTGAATTATGTCCCCCCAAAATATATGTCAACTTGGTTAAGCCATGATTCCCAGTATTGTGTGGTTGTCCTCCGTTTTGTGATTGTAATTTTATGTTAAAGAGGATTAGGGTGGGATTGTAACATCCTTACTAAGGTCACATCCCTGATCCAGTATAAAGGCAGTTTCCCTGGGGTGTGGTCTGCACCACCTTTTATAAGAGATGAAAGGAAAGGGAAGTGAGCAGAGAGTGGAGGACCTCATACCATGAAGAAACCAGTGCCTGGAGCAGAGTGCGTCCTTTGGACCTGGGATTCCTGCGGGGAGAAGCTCCTAGACCAAGGGAAGATTATGACAAGGATTTTCCTACAGAGCCGATAAAGAGAGAAAGCCTTCCCCTGGAGGTGGCACCCTGAATTTGGACTTCTAGCCTCCTAACTGTTAGAGAATAAATTTCTCTTTGTTAAAACCATCCGTTTGTCGTATTTCTGTTATAACAGCAGTAGATAACTAAGACACATACTTTGGACGTTTTATTAGGAAGGACCAGTCGTTGGAGAAGGACATCATGCTTGGTAAAGTAGAAGTCAGCAAAAAAGAGTAAGACCCTCAACAAGACGGATTGACACAGTAGCTGCAACAATGGGCTGAAGCATAACAACAATCGTAAGGATGTTGTAGGACCGGACAGTGTTCTGTTCTGTTGTACATTCTCTCACTATGAGTCAGAACCGACTCGACAGCACCTAACAACAACACTTACATGTCTAGAAATTTACCATATACATTCATGTACATGCATTCAAAAATGTATCATGTTTGGGTTTAATTATTTCATAGCAAGTTGTGATAGCCAAAAAAACTTTATGTTCATCATTAGGAGATAATTTTTACTATGCCATGCATTAATAACTTGAATAATTAGCAACAATATAAAGAATTTGGAACTTTTTAATGCATTAATATACAATATTCTCCAAGATTTATTGTAAGTGAGAAAATAAGGTGTAAAATATTAATGATATACTTCAAATGTATGCTTAAACAGGGTAAAAGAATGTACATGAAACTTTACATATCTTTAAAAATTTATACAAGAAAATGATAATAGTGTCCTTTGTAGCCGTGTGGGTCATAGACAAGGGACTGGGATGGGAAGATGTCTCACTGTACATCTTTTTCTACTTTTCAGAAAAATATATAACTATACAAACATATTTCTTATGCAAAGATTAAATGTTCATTTAAAACAGAATGTTCATTTCCACCACTGTCCTCATTTTGTCTGAGTCATCTCCACGTTAGTAAATTGCAGCACTATTCAGAGTTATTCCGCTTAAAATCTTAGTAGTCATTCCTGATTCTCACTTAGATATCAAGTTCCAATGGCTGTACCCTCAAAATATATTCCCTGTATTACCACCTCCTCCCCCACCTCCCACCAGTTTAAGCCGTCCTCATGTTTTATGCATAGTACTACTTCAAAATGTCCAGACTGTTCTCCTTGTTTCTACCCTTGCCTACCTCAAATCCATTCTCCACATAGTAGCCAGAGTGACCTTCAGATTACGAGAATCCCCATTATAATTACACACTTAAACTAATGACCAAATGCCATACATACCCTGGGAAACATCTGCCCACCTCTCTGAATTTGCTTTATACTTTCCTTTCATTTTAACACTGTTCTCTCACCGCCCTGGTCTCCTTTCTGTTCTTCAATGCACCAGCTCTTTTCCCCTTCATGGACTTTGTTCTTGCTCTTTGTTTGTCTGGAATGCTTTTCCCTCAGATCTTCCCATGGCTAAATTTGTCTAGTCATTCAGACTTTAACTTAATTGCCATCGCTCAAAAAGAACTTTTCTAACTACTCAATCTGAAAAAAACAACCTCCTTGCCTCTAGTCACTTTCCAACACTTCATTCTGTTATTGTCGTTCATTCACTGACATTTTATTGCCTCTGTTCTTTGCTTTTTGTTGGCTCCCTCCAATAGAATGTCAGATCTCTGAGACCAAGGACCTTGCACACTTCTTGATCCATAAAATAAGTTTTCCATATTACAGGCACTCAAAAACTTCCATAAAGAAATTACCTAATTTTTTCAGATGAGGAAAAAGCTAAAAGAGTAACATTTTAACAAGACACTGAAGTATCATTGATGGAGCCACGTATTTTGAGTTCCAGTTTCATGGTCTTTTTACCATAACTGGGTGTCTTTTTTAGTGAAATAGTTCTGGTCAATCTGAGTAAAGTTCTAAAATTGCCTGAGATGAAAAAGTTTTCTCAGCAGAGAAGAGAGGCCTACTGTGGAGTAGTTAAAACCTCAGTATTACTTTTATCTATTTTTAAAGCATTGTGTTAGACACTGAGAAGTGAGATCTCTGGGAAATCTATAATTGTAAAACAAAACAAAAATCTTCATATTTCCAAAGAAATCTCTCCTTTTTCTCCTCCTTCTCATCTTTTTCTGTACATATGGATTTGTGGCACATGCATCTCTCTGTCATTGCTTCTCTGTCACTTCATCTTTTCTCCTAATTTTCCATGTGTCTTTCCATTTTTTCATCTGTTCTTCTATTTTTTCCAATTATCTATTTGTCTATGTTTCAAACTTTCTGACTTTCTTGGAATTTATCCAATAGATATACAGAATCAGAATGACATATGTTCAAATTTATTTATTTGCAGCACAGATTGTAATAGGGAAAAAAATGTAAACAACATTATCCCCATCTCTTTACCTCTTCCTTTCATTTTTTAAAATCTTTCACTGTGTCTCTGACTGAAATGGGCATAATTTTGAATGAAAATACATTCTATTGTGTTTTCTATTTATTTTATAAAATATCATTTAATTTTTATATGACTCAGATTCATCCTTTCTGATATATAACAAAGGCTATACTAATTCAAAATTTTATTTCATGTCTCTATGTTTCTTCCATGTAATAATCTTTAGTTGAAGAACAAGGATGTCTTCATTTTGCCATAGCAGAGCCCAGGAACCACATATTAAAAAAAATGATTAACCATAAATATCAAGATCACAATAAAGTGTTTCTTTTTTCATTTGAGAGGACACACCTCTAGATGAACTTTGTCTATGTAAAACCCTGCAATTCTCTTATTTAAGGAGGGTTTTTTTGAGCATAATGTAACTTGTCTATCTCTTACTCTCCAAAAATATCAAATACTAACATATTTACCATTTTTTACTTAGCCTCATTACTTCCTTTCTTATTAAACATCAGTGGCTTTATATCACTTATTTATGAGCTCTAAAATAAACTCCCAAGGCTTAGTACCTTCATCATCCCTAATAATCCTGCATGCTATTCCATTAGCCCTGTCACTGATAAAATATTAAATTCAAAACTCAAAAATTATCCAGTAGGGAATTAGCTGGTACATGATTGAATATTTAATCCTTAAAATGTTCTGGTCTTTCCCTTTGTCTAATTCTAGTTCAGGTACTAATAGCTCCCATTGGAAGTATTCTGTAGGGTTGAGGTAGCTGTAAAACCCCAAAGCACACTCTCTATTGCATCACAAATTACAGCAGACTTCAGAAACTACAATTTTCCATTATGAGAATATATATTTAAGATACATTCAGGAGTGATCAGTTAATCTACCTTTCATCAGAAGAGGATAGCCATTTGTTTGAGAGTAGTGTTGGACTCCAGGGGTGGTGACATTTTTGGTCATTCTTCGTATTTAAAAGAAAGAAAAGAGGAAGAAATAGAAGAAAAAATCATACTATTCACCCGGGACATCTGCTTCCTCGAAATACATGAGAATAGAGCAACGCTGCAGAAACAGAGTAAAAGTGAGATCTCAATTCCGATGTTTAGCACCTTCTACTCTACCTCAAATAAAACTCCTGCTCCTCCTGAATTTTAGTATTATTTTAAAGGACGTCAAAACCTTAAATTCCACTTTTATAAAAAAGTGAAAATTTCAGTAGCTTTGGGAAAGCCACTACTTGGTTTAAATTTGGGTGTCATAAAATGACTGATACTTTCCCCCATTGTAAGTCAGAGATGAAGGGGAGAGAGATATTGATAATCACAATAAGTCAGAAAAGGTAGCCTGAGTTACAGAGAAAAACTTCACTGACTTCACAATTTTCAAACATCGTGGTTTCCACACTCACCTGGTATGAGTTTCCTTTTTTTTTTTGTATAGGGTCCTAGCATACACCAATATAAGGCTCAGAATTAGGGATACTAAAATGAGGAAGACTTGATTCACAAACTCTGAATTAGGTAAGAAAATCTTTACATGGACTGTTACTTGAACTTCCTCAAGTTCAGAAAATCCACTCAAACCTTCCTTGAACCTTCCTAAATCTGCAATCCACTCATACTTAAGCAGCCACCATCTCTTCTGGGATTGACTCTAGGGCCCTGGCAAAAGATCTGTTGGTATAGTCTCCATTTATCATTTTTACTGGAATTTGATTACTGAGTGTTTCCTCTCTTAGCTCTGTTTAACTAGATGTGAATCAGTTACTAATCTTCTCATTTAATCTTAATATCACCTATATAGAGTAGAAAGAGTAGACATATTATTTCTATTTTATGGATAACAAATTCAAATTTTAAAAGGCTAAATGATTTGCCTAAGATTACACAGTTAGTAAATTTCAAAAATAGTAACTTAAGATAGAATAATTCCCAAAACAGGGCTCTTTCTATAATACTCACTATATCATGTAAAAGTTTAGCATATTAAAAAACAAATACTTCAGAGGCTTTTGTCATCCAATTTAATTATCCAGCTTAATTGATAAGTAAATGTCTTCGTGAAGATTTAGTGATTGAATAAAGCTTTATATAATCCTCAACAACATTGGTATCAGTTCAATATTTTTGACGTTCTTCAGCCTGGTTCACATTTTCTAAACTTGAGTAAACAGGTAAGGGTATGTCTTAATAACTCAAAAGACAAAATCAATACAGTATCTTATTTTGGAACTTTTATTAAATTTGTTCATGTTAGCAAGATCAGTATTAGCAGAATCTCCTCTAGAGCACAAAAATAAGTTACTCCATTTTTAATCAGGATCAGTTACAAAAAAAAAGTAAAAAAATATAATTAATAAGTTACTCAGACTTAATAAATGTGAAAGACGATAACATTTAAGAGGAAAAGCAAACACTGAAAAGTGAGATACGCATTTTCAATCTGTAGAAAAGTCCACTGGAATGAAACATCTGGGAAGCACCTACCTTGGAATGGGTAAAATAATCTATTTTCTTGAAATGAATGGAAAGACAGGCATGGAATATAACGGAGTATAATAAATGTAGAGAACAAAATGAAAAAAAGATTAAAGACTAAAAGAATGTGAACAAATAAGAGAAAGATGAGAAAATAATGAGACAGCAATGTGGAAGAAAAAGCAAAGGGATAAAGGGAGAGGGATAAATTGTGAGAGGAAGTAGAAGAGAAAGTAATAGGTTAACAAAGAAGCTAAAATCGAATGTGAGAAAAGGAAGTGTATGAAGATAGAATTAGCAGGAAAATAATGAGGAAAGAGGAAAAATAAGAAGGAAGCAAGAGGAAATGGATGGGGGGAAATGGGGGAGTGAGCTTTGAGATGGTGATCAGGTCTCCAAACACCTGGCTCCAAGAGCTAGTCTGACAGTAGTCTGGAATCCAGGCATATGCAGTGCTGCCTACAGGTGCTTGTGAGTCTGAGAAAGAGGCGAGGGATATGGGCACTCTCCCAAGCCCTGCGTTTTTCAGTGTTAGATTTCATGCACAGCTGAAGTAAGAAGGAAGGTTGGTGATAATGGCTAGCGTTCAGATTGCTGTTTTAGCCTACGTTAATAATACTTCTTTGCTTTATCTGACTAAAACAGACAGTTTGTCCCCGTGAGATCCAATGTTTTGGGGCTTTATTACAGGAACTTATTTGGCACAGAGGACTACCCATCTGATATGCACAGATATTCTGTCTCTGGACCTGTGATGAGCACAATTTAAAAATCACACGAACAGAGGTACATAATTGAAAATGGGAGAAAAAAAGGTGGATTAGCCATTAAGTGTTATGGGACTCTACCTGTTAGGTAACAGACTGGGGAATAAACGTAGATGATAAGAAATAAAAACAAAGCAAGAGTGGAAGAGCTCTCAGAGTGCCCCTGAGTCTTAGAACTGTCAATCTAAGGAGCATGAAATAACTAAGTGGCCACCTGGAACGTACAAAATGTAAAAATAGGTGGTGAGACTTTATGACTTACTTCCCTAAGAGTAGGTTTCTGAAGGCAGAGAGGTATGACTGTAGAGGCCAATGGGTGCCTACGTGGGGAAAAGAGAGAAGGGAACTCCTGAAGCTAATTTGAAAGACACCAAAGAGACTTTTTCTGTTTTAATTTGCTTAGATTCACTCAGTGTGTTTATACCTGCATCAGTATGTGTTTGCACGCATAAATATGTGTCCATGTGTTATAGGTATCCATTCCATAACATTTGGCTAACAATTAAAAATGTTACTAAGCATATAAAGCAGATACTGTTATGTTTCATAATTGATGCACCCTAAGACGCCAATGGAATGCCTAAATTTCCCATGAGTTCTCTTTTTGGACATCTCTGGCTGATTTTGTTTTATTCTCTCCATCTCTTTTTTCTCTTCCTAGTTTCTCTTTCTAGGGATGCCACTAATAATGTAAGTAAAAAAAAATCAGTTGGGAAAATTTTCTCCCTCCAACCTCCCCATCACTACATTCCATAGCACTTTTTTAAAAGCAGCTTTATCGAGATATAATTAACACATCACAAAATTCACCTTTTAAGTGTAAATTCAATGATTCTTAATGTTTTTACAGAGTTGTGCAAGCACACCATAATCTGATTTTACAGCATTTTCATCACCCCAAAAAGAACTCTTATATGCATTAGTAGTCACTCACCATCCCATTCCCAGCCCTAAAAAACCACTATTCTACTTTCTGTCTTTGCAGATTTGCCTTTCACATAAATGGAATTATACCATATGTGGCCTTTTGTGTGTTTGTCTCATTTTACTTAACATAATGTTTCTGAGGCTCATTCATAGTGTATTATGTATTAGTGCTGTCTTAGATAGCTAATGCTGCTATAACAGAAATACGGCAAGCACCAATTGATGAGATAGTAATTAATAATTTCCCAAATAGCTTAAACTAAGGAGTACATATCTGTATCCCACTTGCTAATGAAAGCATGGAAAAAAAACTAATTGTATATTTAAGAAGCTTAATTGAAATAGCTGTATTCTTCTAATCTGTCAAATGAGTATATCAGACTATGTGCCCTTTATGGCAAATTCCAGCTCTAGTACTCTTTAATTGTATTAACTGAGATAACCAAAATCTTATTCTGGTAAATTTTTTATGATAGGAAAAATTTTGTAGGAAGTATATCATTTGGCTGTCATTCTGGCATCTGAGGAAGAAGTAGGCTATGGAAATAATGTGAACAAATGAGACTGGATTAGTGCTAATTAGAAAGCAAGAATAGGGTACGCAGCAGATGCAGGATTGAGATCCAACCAGAGATGCAACCAGGGGAATATCTCTAAGTTAGGTGAAACGTAGGGTTCTTGCTTGAGATCTTAGTGACCTGTTTGGAGTAAGAGTGAAAAAGGGCACCAAACCAGGACAATGTGATGGAAACTACTAACTTATGAATTCAGAAAACTAGGCAGTCAATAGCCAAGAACTAGGGATTCTACAGAAACTGTAGGAAAGAAAGACCTTCAATAATACTTTGTTCTGTGAGGATGAGGAAAAGGGACCAAAAACCCAGTAACTAATCTGAACATCAGAGACTGTGTACCGCCACCACAACAACCACCACCATCAACAACAACAAAAACAGATGACTCTGATAGTGCATTTCAATCAGCAAATTTCGAATATACCTCGAGCAAAGTATGTACCAATCCGAAGGCATGGGCATCTCTGAGTCCTATGTGAGAGCAGTCACATTGCTCTTAGCGTGGCATCAGGAAAATGAAGGGTAGATGAGTTTATCCAGGATATGGGAAAGTGAGGGGGCATTGGTTGTTAGTTGTTTCAAGGTGGAGAAGCACTGGATGTGATAAACATTATTTTTAACTGGAAAGGAGCTATGGAATATATAAAAGGGTGAATATAATAACAGACAACAACTTGCTTTTTGTTATTCCATAGACTGAGGAGCCATGGAGAGAGAGAACAGCACAGTGGTGACAGAGTTCATTCTTCTTGGTCTGACCCAGTCTCAAGATGCTCAACTCCTGGTCTTTGTGCTAGTCTTAATTTTCTACCTCATCATTCTCCCTGGAAATTTCCTCATCATTCTTACTATAAAATCAGACCCTAGCCTCACAGCCCCCCTCTACTTCTTCCTGAGCAACCTAGCCTTCCTGGATGCATCATACTCCTTCATTGTGGCTCCAAGGATGCTGACAGACTTCCTGGCTGAGCAGAAGGTGATCTCCTACAGAGGCTGCATCACTCAGCTCTTTTTCTTGCACTTCCTTGGAGCAGGGGAGATGTTCCTTCTTGTTGTGATGGCCTTTGACCGCTACGTTGCCTTATGTCGGCCTTTACACTATTCAACTGTCATGAAACCTAGAGTTTGCTATGCTTTGTTATTGGCTCTGTGGCTTGGGGGCTTTGCCCATTCCATTGTTCAAGTAGCCCTTATCCTACATTTGCCCTTCTGTGGCCCAAACCAGCTGGATAACTTCTTCTGTGATGTCCCACAGGTCATCAAGCTGGCCTGCACAGACACGTTTGTAGTGGAGCTCCTTATGGTCTCCAATAGTGGCTTGCTCACCCTGCTGTGTTTCCTGGGTCTTCTGGCCTCCTATGCTGTCATCCTGTGCCGTGTAAAGGGGCACTGTTCTGAAGGGAAGAACAAGGCTGTGTCCACATGTACCACTCACATTATCATCGTGTTTCTCATGTTTGGACCTGCCATTTTTATCTACACTCGCCCCTTCAGGGCCTTCCCAGCTGACAAAGTGATTTCTGTCTTCCACACAGTAATTTTTCCTTTGATGAACCCTGTGATTTATACCCTTCGCAACCAGGAAGTAAAAGCTTCTGTGAGGAGGTTGTTGAATAGGCACATCGTTTGCTGAATGGAATAGGAGAATGAGAAAATCAAGAGATGAGAAAGTCTAACTGACATTTATTAAATTATTTATTCATTCATGCACTGAATCAGTCAGTCATTTAGGAAATATGACATTTATTAAGCACTTCCAATTTGCAGGCACTAGTCTAGTCATATGAATGAGACAGGTAAGATGGTAAGATTCTGTTTCTCCTGAAATTACATTCAATGGGTAAATACAGGTTAAAATATTAAACAAGCAAATAACAATAATTTCAGAAAGAGACAGTGCCCTGACGCAAGTTGAAAATAATGTTATGCTAGAGTTTGACTGTGGGGAAGAGGTAGTTAGTTTACTTTTGGTTGTCAAGCGAGGTCTTGCTGAGTGGTATGTTAGCTGATATCCAAATGACATGAAAGGGTCAACCATGCAATTAAATTATAGCCAGAGAAAATGACCAGTATTCAGACATGAAGATCTTATGAGTTTGATACATTTGAAGATATAAAGATCAGAGTAGCTGAAATGTAGTTAGTACTGTAAAAGTGCCAGAAATTTCATGGTATTGGAGAGACTGGTAGGCAGAAAATCTTTAATTTTAGGCAATGTTAAGAAGTCTAAGTGTGCCCCTTGCTACTATGGTACCATTACTTCTAGGCCCTCTCAGCTGGCAAAGCAAGAAAATATATCTGTGTATAGTAACTCGTGTACACACCCATATCTATAAGCATTTCTATATGTAACTATCTGTGTCTTTATTAAGCTAAACAGGAGTTCAAACTGATATCTCAAACTCTAATCCATGATGATTCTAGCGTCCTCTTCTAGCTTGTCTGTAAATTTGCACTCAAGAGTATGAAACCTGTATCTAACCAACCGCCATCCATATATTCAATTGTTCAGTACCAGTATACATGTACAGCAATATAGTATTTTTAACATGTACTTTCTTGGGAAACAACTTTATAAACTAGAGTACAATGGTTATGTGCCGTCCTTTAGTTTTGCAGACTCCACCCATTTTCAGAGTAACTTATGTCAATACCTTCCCCCCGCAACCCACTCACTGAAGTTGTTTCACTCATTTGTGATATGGTTAGATTCCCTAGTCTTCCTTTTTTTTTTGTCCAATCTAATAATCTTAGACTTAATTTAGTCTGTTTATACCATTTACATTTCATTCGATTAGTACTGATATGGTTGGATTAAAATATTTTCTATTTGTGGTTTATGTTTTACCTTTTTTCTACTTTCTTTTGGTTTAATTGATCACTATTTATAATTACATTTTTCTCCAATATTGGATTTTTTTAAAAAAAAAATTAGTGGTTGCCCTAGCATTTACAAAAAAATAAAATAAAAAAAACTAAAACAAAAAGAAAACATTGCAGTCGAGTTGATTCCAACTCATAGCGACCCTACAGGACACAGCAGACCTGCCACATAGCACTTCCAAGGCTGGAAATCTTTACAGAAGCAGACTGTCGCATTTTTCTCCCAGGGAGCAGCTGGTGGGTTCAAACAGCTGGCCTTTTGGTTGGTAGCCAAGCACTAACCACTGTGCCACCAGGGCTTTCCTAGCAATTACAATATACATCTTTAATAAATTAGAATCTACGTTGGAATGATATTTTATTGCTTGCACTGCATTTATGAATCTTAGATAAATGTATCCTTGTCCTTTGTTCTATTTTCATCTATTTTATTTTTATGTTTGCTATAGTACAACAAACACATAATACATAGCTGCTATTTTTGCTTTAGGCAGTTACAGAGCAATTAAAGTCAAAGAAAATGAGTTTGTTACCTTCATTTATATCATTTCCAGCACTGTGTGCTTCTTTGTGTAAATTCATGTTTCTGTCTGGCGTCAATGACTTCCACCTGAAAAACTTCCTTTAATATTTCTTGTAGTGCAGATTTTCTGGGAATAAATTTTCTCATTTTTAAAATATTTTGTGTAAGAAAGTACTTATTTCTCATTCAATTTTGAAAGAAATTTTTGCTATGTATAGAATTCCAGGTGGAACATTGTGTTTTTTCTTTCTGTCAGTATTTTAGATGTCCTTTCATTGTCTTTTGACTTGTACAGCTTCAGATAAGCTTACTGTAATCTTTATCTTTCTTCCTGTATATCTAATGTGTCTTCCCCCCACCTCTGGCTGGCTTCAAGATTTTCTCCTTGATTTGATTTTTATCAGTGGAGTATGATATGCCTCAGGGTTATTTCTTTGTTGTCATTTACCCTGCTTGTTTTTTGTTATTTATATGGTCTTTTTTTATCTCTGGTTTAGTATCTGTCATTCATTTTCAAAAGTTTTTAGGTATGGTTTCTTCAAATATTCTTCTTACCCTAGCCCTTAAGTATTCTCCTTTTGGAAATCTAATTAGACATATATTAGATTCTTTGATGTTTTCCTACAGCTCTTCAATACTCTGTTCTAGTTCTTTTTCACTCTTTCATCTTTTTCTGTTTCTGTTGACCTGTCTTCATGTTTACTAATTTTTTCTTAAGTCCTGTTAAATCTGCTAATGAACCTGTCAAAAGCATTCTTAAATGTTACTGTGGTTTGAAATTTCTAATATTTTTATTTTATTCTATGTTACAATTTACCTTTCCCTGCTGAAAGTACTCACTGGATGCTTTTTGTTGTCCATCTTTTCCATTAGAGACTTCAGTACATTAATGATAGTATTTTTTAAATTCCATGTCTAATAATTTCAACATCTGTGTCATATCTGTGCCTGGTTCTGTTTATTCGCTTGCTTCTTAACAGAGTCTTCTTTTTTTTTATTTTCATGGTTTGTGCGTGCCTCATAAATTCCATTTGTCAAACTGTAAAAGCCTCATGTACTACAATAAAGACTAAGATAAATACATCTTGTGCTAAAGATGAGTAAACTTCGTTTTCACTGGACATTTAGTGTTAGGATTTGGATCAGTATAGTGGAGGTTTGTACCAGGTTTTGAGTTTATTGTTGTTATGTCAGCTCCTCACAGTCTTCAAATTTCTCCAGCAAATTAAATTTACAGAATTTAACAGCAATTTTATTTACTTGTAAATCTTTGTGACTGAAAAATACTACACTAATAAAGAAATAGGTAAATTTCTTTGTTAATGAATTTATGTATACTTGTAAGAAATTTCTGTATTCTGTATTTTCTATGGAGCCCTGGTGGCACAGTAGTTAAGAGCTTGGCTGCTAACCAAAAAGTTGGCCCTTCAAATCCACTAGCTGCTCCTTGGAAACCCCATAGGGCAGTTCTACTCTGCCCTATAAGGTTGCTATGAGTTGGAATCGACTTGGTAGTAACAGGTTTGGTTTTTTGGTATATTTTCTATAATAAGCAAATGTCCACTTTTTATATCTCTATAAGGTTTTCTATTTTATTCTCTTCCATAGATTCAAATTCCATAATGAAATTATTCTTCTTTTTACACGAGTTTTACACACTTGCTTGTATTTTCTTGAGCATTTAATCATAATTACTTAAAAAACATTATTGGCCGGCTCTAATATTTAAATACATGTGTGTTTCTATTAGCATTTTTTTTCTCTTTATTTTATTGTTATAAGGACTTCTCTCTTGGTATGTTGAATACATTTGATTTTCTATTGGATCTTGTGTATTACATACTGGAAAGGCCACAGACGATGTTACCTTCCTCTAAAGAGTGTTTATTCTTTCCTCTTCTAGGCAGATAAAGTGAAGTCTGATCAACTTAACACAAATGGAGACTGAGCTAAATCAAACCTGGAGTGGCAGACAGACTCCCAAAGTGCCCTCCCCTGATCCTGGCCTCCTAATTGTCATACCTTTGTATATTCTCCCGTATTGAATGGGGTTTCACTCCTGTGGGTAAGGATTATTAAAGCTCTCATTCCCACAACCACAAAGAACTGAATTCTTCCAACAACTTGAGTGAGCTTGGATCTGTCCCCAGTTGAGCTTCAGATGTGACAGCAGCAGCCTCATCAAGCAGCTTGAATGTAACCTCATGAGACCCTAAGCAGAGGATACAACTATGCTGTGCCTTGATCCCTGACACACAAACAGTGAGAAAATAAATGTGTGTTTTAAGTCACTGTGTTTGTAGTAACATTAAGTCACTGTGTTTGTAGTAATATTATTACACAACAAGAGAAAAGTAATGCAGTTTGGTTACAACTTTGATAAGACTCAGTCTGCTTCTGCTTTACCCATTCTCCGGGGCACGTTCATCCTGAGCTTTCAGCTAGAGGCAGGTGGGAGCTCAACAGAGCTCAGCCTTATTTATAGGTTTTAAACATTAATCATTGTCTCCTCATATTCATGAGACTTAAAAAAAAAAAAAAACATGTTCAGCTTTTCTGAGGTTTCTACTTAGATTTTTAGCTTTGCCTCATTTTCAGCTTCACAATTTCATAAATATTATGAGGTAGAAACAAGCATTTGTTTAAGCCTAATTCTAATCCCTCTAAACCAAAAACCACACCTGTTGTCGCAGACTAGATTTCGACTCATAGTGATCCAATAGGACAAAATGGAACTGCCCCATAGGGTTTCCTAGGAGGGCCTGGTGCATTCGAACTGCCAACATTTTGGTTAGCTGCTGAACTCTTAATCACGGCAACCAGGGTTTCCTGAATCTCTCTAGTCCTTGAAAAAGGGCTAAAGGTTTTGTTAGTTGTTCAGACCCACAGAAACTTTCCTCTACATGGAAAAATCTTTTATTCTCAGTCTTAAATCAGTAAGGAGGTCAATTTGGGGAGAATAATCACCTAGCAACAGTTAGTCCTCTGATCTATGAACACAGTATTTCTCCCCATTTGTTTTGTCATCTTTAATTTATCTTAGCAATATTTTGTAGCTTTTAGTGTACTGATCTTGCATATTTTTTACATATTTTTTCTAGCACTGTTATCTTGCCTATTAGGAAAAAAATTATCTGTAAATATTTCATACTTTAAATTCTATCAGTAATGGTACCGTTATGTCAGCTTTAATTTCTAATTAACCCTTGCAAATGTATACGAATGCAATTGATTTTGTATACTGATCTCATATCATGAAACACTGCTAACTCAATTATTCTAGTAGCTTTTTTTAAAATATAATTTTGATGGGTATTGTGTTGAATCCATAGATTGCTTTCAGCAGTATAGACATCTTAACAATATTATGTCTTCCACTTCATGAACACAGACTGTCCTTACTTTCATTTCGGTCTTCATTAATTTCCTTCAGTAATGATTTATAATTTTCCATGTACAAGTCTTACCTCTTTGGTTCAATTTATTCCTAGGTATTTTATTCAAAGGGAGTATTGAATATTTCATGTAACTTCCCTCAGTTAACTGTATCTCACATACCCTTAGTCAATGTTGCATTTGTATCTATTAGGCTAAGAGTAATTGACCCTGATTACAGCATTGTATATAAGTTATATGGAGGCTTATTTTCCATGTACAACAAATCCAAACCTCTTAGTCTAGTGTTGCTATGGTAGCTTCACATATTAGTAAAGACTCAAAACCTTCTGTCTGTTTCTTTTTTTCCTTAGTGTGTGTATTTTGTCATGAAGTATCTGTATTTGCACTTTTGGATAGAAAGAGAGAGAGAGAGAGAAAGGATGTGTGTCATCATGGGCTTGGTTTCCTTTGAAACCATTGTTCACATTTCTTTAGTTTTGCTCTGTGTAACAGGGAGCTCTGATCCATGAAGTCTGCCTTTCCAAGCCCCTCTGTTACCCAGATTCCAGACAGTCACAAGTGAGTAAAGTAGAAGTAGAGGGTCAGAGATAAAGAGGAAGACCCTCAACAAGATGCATTGACACAGTGGCTGCAACAGTAGGCGCAAGCATAATGATGATTGTAAGGGTGGCACAGGACAGGGCAATGTTTTGTTTTGTTGTGAGTAGGGTCACTGAGTTGGAACTGACTCAATGGCACCTAACAACAAGAACAACAACAACCCAGATTCCAGATAGTCACAAATGAGAGGCACTAGTAGATTAACGGAGAGTGGGAGAAAAAGAGAAAGCAAAATACTCTCTCCCCACACGCTGCCTTGGTAGTGGTTTTAAAAGAACACCATATTTCCAACTTTTGTTCATGAGCCACTGTAGGCAGAATAATGGCCCCCAAAGAGGTACACATCCTAATTCCTAGAACTTACCCTTTGTAAAAATGATTAATTTTATGGACCGTGAGATGGAGAGATTATTCTGGGTTATCCGATTCAGTACAGTATAATCAAATGTGTCCTTAAAATTGGAGAAACTTTCCTGTCTGCAGAGAGAAAGACAGAGAGAAAGAGAGAGAGATACAGCAGAAGAGAAGGTAGGAAGGATGAGGCATGAGAAGGGCTCACTCCACAGTTGATGACTTTGAAGAGGAAAGGGACCATGATGGTAGGCAATCTCTAGAAACTGGGAACAAACCTAATGATAACCAAAAAGGAAACAGAGACCTCAGTCCTATAACCACATGGAACTGAATTCTCCCAACAACCTGGGTGATAACCAACAAGGAAACAAGGACCTTAGTCCTATAACCACATGGAATTGCCCAACAACATGTATGAGCCTGGAATAGACTCTCCCCTTAGCCTCTAGTAAGAAACACCCATTAACCTGTTACTGTATAATTGATAAGAAACACAGTCCTATCTGAACTTTGATTTTATCTCAGTGAGACCCGTGTTGGGCTTTTGACCTACAGGAGTGTAAGACAATAAATTTGTGTTGTTTGAAGCCTCAAAGTTTGTGGTAATATTTTACAGGAGAAAAAGAAAACTACTACAGGATCCAATATGGGGCTCTTTCCTCTGAGCTTAGATGTGGTGGTGGCTATCAATTGATGCAAGTATTTGGTTTCCATCAATATCCTCTGTTTAGCATCTCAGCCCTTCTGTCACTTGTGTAACCAATTCCCTCTTTTGTTTTAGGTACTTACAACGATGTCTCTTTTTGCTACTCAACTAATGGCCATTGAGTCAGTTCTGACTCGTGGTGACCCACGTGGGTCAGAGTAGAACTATGTTCCATAAAGTTTTCAATGTTCCATAAAGTTTTCAATTGTTTCAGAAGTAGATCATGGGCCTTTCTTCCAAGGCACCTCTGGGTGGACTCAAACCTTCAACCTTTAGGTTAACAACTGAACTCATTAACCAGGGATAGAAAGGATAAACAAAAGGCATAAATCTCCACTGAGTCAGTCCCTAGAAAGAATTTTTTTAACCAAAGAACTATCCAGTAATACAGCTTTCATGTTATTTGCCATTTCTAATTACAAGGGAGAATGTAGAATGTGGACTTTTAGTGTTGATATGTTAATGCTCTAAATGAATTCAGGTTTCTTTTACTAAGGAAGAATGGGAAAATGACTACTTGCAAGACACTAGCAGTCTCTTCCATATTGTCTATGCTCATTGCTAAACTAGTCATTAGAGAGGGAAATTAAATAGTGGTGATTGGTCTAGACTAGTGAGATTCAACTTCTTTGGAGAGGGTTCGAGCCTCCATAGAAGCACAGAGCTGACTGACTCCCCCCAAAATGTGGGTTCAATGACTCAGTAAGAAGGGAGAGGCATAGTCGAGAAACCAATAGGTTCTGCCACAGCCAGCTGGCATGACTATTGCAATATTGTCTTTAAATTTCTAATTAATGGAATATGGCAATGAGAAAAGCAATAGAAATTAATATTTTAAATGTTTCAGGTGCTTTGAAACACAAAAGAGAGCCAACTGGAAAAAATACTAGAACTGAGACCTCAGAAATGTTGCCATTTACCATTTAAAAACATGCCTAATAACATTTACAGATGACAATAGCTAAAAGATAAAAGTTCATATTAAGTGCAGCAACACAAATAAGAAGTAGGAAAAACTACATTTAGCAAAAAATTGCAGTGTTTATATAAAGTATATGACAAAATTTTTTATGGGTCATAAAAAAGACAAATATTTAAAGCTACATAAAATGTTTCTAGATAAAAGGTTCAGTTTTGGAAGGAAGTTAATTTTCCCTACATTTATTTTGAATTTATTACCTAACAAAAAACACATGAATGAGATTTGTTTTAACTTTAGAAAATAATTCTATTTCTTCTAGAGAAAAAAAATGGAAATATCTAAGAAAATTTTGACTGAATAAAGCAATGAGTGGGAACTTACCTTATCAGACATTAAAATGTACTGTAAAATTCAGTGGGTAAAAATAAGGAATGTGGTACCACCTCAAACATTAACAGACAAAAAAGTGAAGCTAATACAAGACCTGAAGAAGAGCTTGATCTATCTGCAATTTAACAAACGATAAATGAAGTATGAAAAATTCTTGGTGCAGTGAATTTTTATTCAGTTGCAATGACAAAAAAAAATTGCCTCATACCATCTATCAATATATTTGACAGATTTCAAAATTCAAATGTGAAAATGTTCTGTCTTAAAATTTAGAATTAAAATATATAGAATGAATAAATATTTATATTTTGCATAAATATAACAATTTTCAATGCTTATTATACAAAATAAATTGAAGCAAAAGAACATCATACAAAAAAATCCCACTTTTACATCTAGTGATATCTTTCCAATCCTTTTGAGTGTTGATTGTTGTCTTTAAAATGTAACTAATTTGATAGATGAAGAATGTTGTCTTATTTTCTGTAATGCAAAAGGCCTATTTTAAGAATCCCCATTCCTTTTTATTAAATGCCAGTCCCTGAGGAATCTAATTACAACCAAAACATGCTACCTCCTTTATAACTCTTATCAGGGGATATATGTACATACATACATATGTACATACATATATATGTATGTATATATATATATGCCCTGGTGGTGCAGTGGTTAAGAGTTCAGCTGCTAACCAAAAGGTCAGCCGTTTGAATCCACCAACCTCTACTTGAAAACCCTATGGGGCAGTCCTACTCTGTCCTATAGGGTCGCTATGAGTTGGAATCCACTTGACGGCAGTGGGTTTGGATTAAGGGTATATACTTATCACAACCCCATGGGACAGAGTAGAACTGCCCCATAGGGTTCGAAGGAGCAGCTGGTGGATTTGAACTGCTGACCTTTTGGTTAGAAGCCAACTGCTTAACCACTGCATCACTAGGGCTCCATATTTATATACATACACACACACATACATGTATATATGTATACTGTTTTCTTTTAAAGGCAGCAAGAGCAAAAAAATCACTAGATGATGAAGATTAAGCATCCAAGATTTCATGATGATGTTACCTCCCAAGTCCAAGTGCAAACTGGTAGGTTACATAACCCTGATATGAGTTATGTTACACCTGATCCCAGTATTTGCATTTATAATGTTAAATATTTTTATAAGTAATAAAATACAAATGCCAAAATCAGAACTGAGAGGAGGGCCGAGAGAGGGAAAATATTTAATAAGAAATAATTTGATTTTGTTAGAATCAGGAAAAAATTATGAAAACCACTCTCTGTGTATGCTGTGTATGTTGGAGTTAGGATAATAATCCAGCAATCCAGAACAAAAAATTCATCCTTAGAGAAGAGGAATTTTTTGGCTATACAGATTAGATTGGATTATTTTATTCTTTGAATGATTGCTTGGTTGCTCTCAGGAATGTTATTATTTTTAAGAAGGATAAATAATGTTCTTGTTGTTAGGTGCTGTCAAATAGGTTCTGACTCATAGTGACCCTACGGACAACAGAACTACACACTGCCTTGTCCTGCGCCATCCTCACAATCATTGCTATACTTGAACCCATTGTTGCAGCCACTGTATCAATTCATCTCATTGAGGGTCTTCCTCTTTTTTGCTGACCCGCTAGCAAGCATGATGTCCTTCTCCAGGGATTGATTCCACCTGATAACATGTCCAAAGTATGTGAGACATAATCTCACCACCCTCACTTCTAAGGAGCATTCCGGCTGTACTTCTTCCAGGACAGATTTGTTGGTTCTTCTGGAAGTTCATCATATGTTCAATATCCTTTGCCAATACTATAATCCAAATGCATCAATTTTTCTTTTGTATTTCTTATTCATTTTCCAGCTTTCTCACGCATATGAGGCAATTGAAAGTACCACGGCTTGAGTCAGGCGCACCTCAGTCCTCAAGGTGACGTCTTTGCCTTTTAACACTTTAAAAGAGGTCTTTTGCAGCAGATTTGCCTGATGCAATACCCTCTTTGATGTCTTGCCTGCTGTTTCTATGGGCGTTGATTGTGGATCCAAGTAAAATAAAATCTTCTACAACTTCAATATTTTACGTTTATCATGATGTTAGTTATTGCTCCAGTTGTGAGGATTTTTGTTTTCTTTATGTTGAGGTGTAATTCATACTGAAGGCTGTAGTGTTTGATCTTCATCAGTAAGTGCCTCTAGTCCTCTTCACTTTCAGCAAGCAAGGTTATTTCATCTGCATATCACACGTTGTCAATGAGTCTTCCTCCAGTCCTGATGCAGTGGTTTTCTTCATATAGTCCAGCTTCTAGGATTATTTCCTCAGCGTACAGTTTGAATAAGTATGGTGAAAGGATACAACCCTGACACACACTTCTCCTGATTTTAAACCACACAGTATCCTCTTGTTCTGTTCCAATGACTGCCTCTTATTCTATGTACATGTTCTGCGTGAGCACAATTAAGAGCTCCGGAATTCCCATTCTTCTCAATGTTATCCATAATTTGTTATGATTCACACAGTCAAATGCCTTTGATAGTCAATAAAACAGAGGTAAACATCTTTCCAGTATTCTCTGCTTTCAGCCAAGCTCCATCTGACATCAGCATTGATCCCTCTTTCCACATCCTATTCTGAATCAGCTTGAATTTCTGATAGTTCCCTTTCGTTGTACTGCTGCAACCGTTTTTGAAATACCTTCAGCAAAATTTTATTTGCATGTGATACTAATGATATTATTAAATAATTTCTTCATTCTGTTGGATCATTTTTCTTTGAAATTGGTACAGATATGGATTTCTTCCTGTT
Organism: Trichechus manatus latirostris; assembly: GCF_000243295.1. Lineage (NCBI taxonomy): Eukaryota > Metazoa > Chordata > Mammalia > Sirenia > Trichechidae > Trichechus > Trichechus manatus. Next base: position 729,471 of record NW_004443971.1, read on the forward strand.
GATTGGCTAAGTAGCTATCTTCCAAATTTCTTGACATAGACCAGTGGGCGCTTTCAGCATTACATTCATTTGTTGAAACATCCCATTTAGTATTCTGTCAATTCCTGGAGACTTGTTTTTCACCAATGCCTTCAGTGCAGCTTGGACTTCTTCCTTCAGTCCCATTGGTTCTTGATAATATGCTACCTCCTGAAATGGTTGAACATTGGCCAATTCTTTTTGGTATAGTGGTTCTGTGTATTTTTTTCATCTTCTTTTGATGCTTCCTGCATTGTCCAATATTCTGCCCATAGAACTCCTTCAATTTTGCAACTTGAGGCTTGTATTTTTTCTGCAGTTCTTTCAGCTTGAGAAATGCCTAGCCTGTTCTTCCCTTTTGGTTTTATAACTCCAGGTCTTTGAACACTTCATTATAATACTTTACTTTGTCTTCTGGAGCCACCCTTTGAATCTTTTCAGGTCTTTTACTTGATCATTTCTTCCATTCACTTTAACTACTCTATGTTCAAGGGCAAGTTTCTGAGTCTCTCCTGACATCCATTTTGGTCTTTTCTTTCTTTCCGGTCTTTTTAATGACCTTTTGCTTTCTCCCTGTATGATGTCCTTGATGTCATCTCACAAGGACTCTATGGATAAAACGCCTGAGCCATGGCTTCAATAACTGGAAATGGATAGTGGTGGTAGTTGTACAATGTGATGAATATAATTAATGTCACTGAATTTTAACATGTAAAAAATGTTGAAATCACAAATGTTTGATATGTATGCATATGTATCTAAATAGAAATATGTAATACATATTTACCACAATAAAAAATTAAATCTTAGCATGTGTTATGGATTGAACTGTGTCCCCTAAAAATGTGTGTTAATTTGGCTAAGCCATGATTCCCAGTATTGTGTGGTTGTCCTCGTTTTGTGATCTCATATAATTTTCTTATGTGTTATAAATTCTAATCTCTGCCTGTGGGTTAATGAGGCAAGATTAGGTTACGTTAAAGAGGATTAGGGTGGGATACAATACTTTTACTCAGGCCACAACCTTCATTTGATGTAAGGGGTGTTTCCCTGGGTTGTTATCTGAATCAC
>NW_004443971.1:730659-749075 GCF_000243295.1 Trichechus manatus latirostris
GTTGTTATCTGAATCACCTTTTATCTTAATGAGGCAAGATTAGGTTATGTTAAAGAGGATTAGGGTGGGATACAATACTTTTACTCAGGCCACAAACTTCATTTGATGTAAGGGGTGTTTCCCTGGGTTGTTGTCTGAATCACCTTTTATCTTACAAGAGATAAAGGGGAGAGAAGGGAGCAGAGACAGAGGGATCTCATACTACCAAGAAAAAAGCACCAGGAGAGGAGCATGTCCTTTGAACTTGGGGTTCCTTTGCTGTGGATCTCCTAGACCAGGGAAAGATTGATGACAAAAACCTTCCCCCAGAACCAACAGAGAGAGAAAGACTTCTCCTGGTGCTGGTGCTTTGAATTCGGACTTCTAGTCTCCTAGATTGTGAGAACATAAATGTCTGTTTGTTAAAGCCATCTACTTGTGGTATTTCTGTTATAGCAGCACTAGATAACTAAGACAGCATGTTACCACTTATAAAATATTGATGTTATCATTATACTTGTTAGGAATTATGGACATGAACATATGAGGAAATTTAATTTCCTTATCACAACAGTCTAAAAATTGCCAAATACAAACACTCATTGAGCTATAAAGAACTTGATAGAAACTACCTTGTCTGGGACTCTATCTTTGTCAGATCTATGTGCTCCCGTAAATGTATTTATTTACATACTTTATAGAAACACAGAGGGCCCAGAGGCTATAGCTAAGTGTGATTGTCTTACTGGAAGCGTACCAAGCAGAATGAAGAAATAAAGACTCACAGCTGTAAATGAGAATTATCAAAGAGCTCTATTTTCAAATTCTATTATCTTGTGAAACAAGGTTTTCATGCTTTTCTGAATAAAGATGTCAAACATCATGATTAGAGTATGGTCCAGTTATGATAAATGTTGACTTTAATGGTAGTAATCATACATGGAAAGTATATATACTTAGAGGTTTATTATGGTCTGCTATACTTTCTAAAATTAAGCTGAGTGATTAAAGGATTAAAATGTACAAAAAAGAATCACGTATATCTGATGTTCTTCTGTGAAAATCTACATCAGGTCTGGATCTAAGGTTTTGACAGAGTGAAGGATATGACTGGTGGTGAGCAAGGAGCCTCAAATAGATCTTGAAGAATAGATTTACATATAGCCAAACAGAGGAGGAAGTCTGAACCAAGTGGTTTTATGTTATATACCCTACGGATGTAAACATTCATTTTAAAATTTCTATTAGCTTAGCTTCATCTATCTCAGTCACAATATATGTGACACATTCATCAATAGAAAATGTAAAGCTTAAGTGAATCTTGGAGAAAAATCATTGTGAGGAAACAGGTAACCAAATAAGACAAGTCATTAACACAAAGACACTATTGAAAAAAATAAATCATATACTTTTTTGTTTTTAATTTAGGTAGACCTCATTTTTTTGCACTAGTGGTCAACTTTACTAGTCTTAATGATCTTGGTATTTATATGCACATACTACAGCTGAAAACGTATGTGTCAGTGAGAAATATCAGAGAATGGTCCTTTGATCCACTTGTGCAACAATTGCCTAAGAATGTCAGATGGAGTGCACTTGCTTTGTTTGCTCACCAAACTGAAGAATTAAATAATATATGAGATACACATATGTAGTTTTGAAAGTCAGTCTGAGTGATTCAGGTCTAAACCTTAATCTTTCCTCAATAATTGAGTTTGATTTTAATTAAATATATAACTGTATCAACATTAAACTTTATATCAACAATGTGGTCATGGTCTCCAGTTAGTGTTTTGTGGTTCCCTTAAGGGAATCATAATGTCCATTGTACGTCTTCAGCAATATCTTTTTGAACAGGGCAAAGTGCTCATATTTTTTATGGCATACTGAGGATGTAATACAAATGAGGCAGTAAACTTACTCCTTGAGAGCTGCAAAAGATAAAAATCAAAAGACAAAAAATTGAAAAGAAAAAATTCAAAAATATTTCCTTTCATTCTAATAAGGTAAAAGTTCCTGCACAATTTGATCTAGTGCTGAACACGAAGGGAGACCAAACATAACCAAATGTCTTACTGACCTTGCCTTGTATTTACCAAAAGATAATTTTGATCTAATTAGTTTATACCCACTTAGTTTCTGCTGGATTTGTGGCTCTGTGAAATCTCTCAAATTGCAAAATACCAAGGAATTTCTACAAAGTAGTATTATATACAAAAGTATAATTTTCCTTCATAAAAAGTAGGATGCTTATGTATTGAATTGTTTTGCCGCCTTTTTAGTCCTTGTGATTTCCTTTTGAAAATGTTTTGTTTGTTGCCTGTTTAAAAACCTTCTCCCAAACTCATGCAAATGGATAAATAGATCTCCTGAATATCTGTTTTAGTATTTCTGAGTTCGTTCACGCTGCTGGGGCTTTACAGTTCTCAAGAAGTTCAAATTTTCTTTTTTGCACTCTTCTTTTTTGTCTATGTAGCCATTGTAATGAGAAACCTCTTCATTGTGATTTCTGTATTATTTGACAAGCATCTTCACTCCTCTATTTCCTTGTGGCAAACTTGTCATTTTTTGACTTATGCCTTGTCTCTATGACAACCCCCAAAGTGATTGCAGACTTTCTTAGGAAGCACAAGAATATCTCCTTGTGGGGCTGCATGGCCCAGGTGTTTTTTATGCACTTCTTTGGGAGTGATGAAATGTCTCTCCTGATAGCTATGATCAAAGATAAGTATGTTGTCATATATAAATCCCTGCACTACACGGCCATCATGAATCGCAGGGTGCTCATCATGCTTCTATCACTCTCGGGAGCGAATAGGTTCATATGTCTCACGAGCCAGATGGTTTTCACAATGAATTTACCTTTCTGTGGCTCCAATGTTGTGCATAGCATTTTATGTGACCTTCCCCCAGTCATCAAGCTAGCCTGCATTGAGACCTATATCTTGGAGCTCCTGGTGAATGCAGAGAGTAAGCTTCTGTTTCATCTCTCTGCTCACGTCCTACATCATCATGTTGGTCACTGTGATCTTTAAGGTTGTGTGTCATCTTGACTGGGCTTTGATTCTCAGTGGTTTGGCAGTTATGATATAGTTTGACATTCTTATAATGATGTAATCACTTCCATGATAAGATCTGATATAATGTGATCATCTCCATGATGAGATCTGCTGTGAGTAGCCAATCAGTTAAAGGGGAGTTTCCTTGGGGGTGTGGCCTGCATCCAATATAGGTGGATTTTCTGGCAAGGTTCTTGAGCTTTTTCTTGCTCTGGATCCTGCAGCTGGCCCCTGTTCATCTGACCTCCAGTTCTTGGTACTTGACCTAACAGCTTACCTGCCAGTCTTGGAATTCAACAGCCTCTGCAGTCTGTGAGCCAGCTACCTGCCAACTTACCTGCCCACCTTTGGATTTGTTGGCCTCTGCAGCTTATGAGCCAGACGCCTGGGGTCTGACATGCCTATATCCTGGGTTTGCCAGCCCCTGCAGCCACGTGAGTCAGAAGAATCCTCAAGCCTGACACAGGGACTTGGGACTTTCCAGCCTCTACAACCACATGAGCAATTTCCTTGCTATAAATCTCTCTCTCTCTCTATGTATATATAGATGTTTCACTTTTCTAGAGAACCCAGCCTAAGACAGTCACCATCTGACAGCACTTCTCCAGTGTATCTTCCAAGGCTGTGGCCACACTCTCTGCTCACATTACTGTAATAAAGCTCTTCTTTGGCCTAGTTATTTTCATCTACGTGTTTCCATTCAACAGTTGTTCTGCAAATAAATTTTCTGTGTTTTACTCTATAATCATCCCCTTCCTTAAACCCATTGTTTACACTCTGAGGAATCAGGAAATGAAAGCAGCTATTAAGAGACTGAGCAGTTAGCATATCTGTTCCTGGCTAACCCCTTAAATATCTTCTGTGAAAACTTGGTTTTTTATTTGTGTCTTCTGCAAGTTTGACATTTTGAATCTTAAACATTTATTTAAATAATTACAATGAGCATGCTAAATAATATAAATTATATTCTCTCCTAGCATCTGGAATTGTTATGATATTTTTGGTTTAAGATTTTTAATAGAATATGTTAATATCATTGTCATAATGCACAATAGGTGTGTATTCATTAGGCACATCCTTGTCCTAGAATATTTAAAATATGTAAATTAACTTTCCTTTAAGGAATTTTTTATGCTTTTTCAATAAATAAAGACGTAAAAATAAGAAACTTTAGTAAGATAGCATATAATACGGTGTTCAATATAAATTTTTTATTTCTAAAGTTATACATTATAACTGAATAGTTGTTAAAATACATGTCAACATATGTAAGCCTTATCAAGGCTTCACAGGGGAATTGAGAATTAAATTAGAATTTGAAGAATTTTTTTTTACTATATAGCCTTAATCATGTTTAGTAGAATGTAAAAATATGCCTAGAAATAGACATTTCAAACATTTGTGTACTCAAATAGTTTTCTAAGAAGTCAACATCAACTGATATACTAAAATATAAAACCATGAATTGCTTGCTGCGTCTTCCTATACAAACAACATAGAATAATCAATTTCTTTTAACTGAATTCAGTCATTCATGAAAGATAAAATTTATATGTTTTCTATGTATCAGACACTGTTCCAAGCAATCAGGATACACTGCTAATAATACAGACCTGGTCCTCACTTTCAAGAGAATAAAAAAGGGGAGAGGTATCTATGTTAGGCATGGTGGTCTCAGAAGACCACTCTAAGGAGGAGACATTTAAACCAACACATTTAAAAAGGTTAAGAATTAGACATTTGATGGAGCGGAAAGAGCATTCTAGGTAAAAGGATCAGTGTACAGGCAGTCCTCAGATTATGAATGAGTTCTTTTCCTAAATCTGTCTTTAAAGTCGAATTTGTATGTAAGTTGCAACAGTTAGGTATGGGTCGTATCTAATTTCGGTTAGTGAAATGTTTGTCTTAGTATAGTGTACTTTCTATGCATAAAAACATTAAAGAAACACTTCCAGACACACTAAAACATCTTTAACATAATAATGCAATAATAATAATAATGTTCTGATGACCATCGCAAAGTAATGCCTGTTTGTTACTGCGACCCATTATATGCACCTCCAATTTTTACTATAATCGGCTTTATGGGTGTTGGTTCATAGCTAAGCGTTGTATATATGTCGGACTTTCGTAACCCAGGGACTGCCTGTATATAGATATTGTGAAGTAAGAGTTAGCTTGTAAGTACTGAAAGTGGACCTTTGTGGATGGAAGTTGATGAAAGAAAGGGAGAGAGACTGATGCTGAAATTGTAAGAAAGAGGAGAAGCCAGAATATGCAAAATAGGAAATTCTGGTGGATTCTATTTTATTGGTAATGTAAATCCATTAAAAGGTTTTAAGATGGGAGGTTTGACATCCAATATACAATTAAAGTTTGGTATAGTGCTGTCCTCTTATGTGGAGAGTAATTGTAGCAGAAGTGAAAACAGAGAAGAGTTAGTTGGTTGTTAATCAGCCTGAATTTATTAAATGGTATTTTTTATTAATTGGGGTTTATTAAACCTTACAAAGAGGTCTTCCAAAGGAAAAATACAAACCTAAGATTGTGCAAACATTCACCAGGTCACCTTCTTGGGTGCCTTTTTTTTCTTTTTAAAGAATAACCTACCTTGAGAAGAGTCGACATTGTGAAAAGGTCAATTCTACCTAAAGCGATCTACAGATACAATGCAATCCCGGTCCAAATTCCAACAGCAATTTTTAATGAGATGGAGAAACAAATCATCAACTTCATATGGAAAAGGGAGAAGCTCCAGATAAGTAAAGCATTACTCAAGAAGCAGAACAAAGAACAAAGTGAGAGGCCTCACACACTACCTGTCCTATAGGGTTGCTATGAGTCAGAAATGACTTGACAGCAATGGGTAACTTTGTGCATATATTATCTTTCTGAAACCTGCGTCGAAGGATCTTCTCCTTTCTTACAAGCATATACTCTAACAGTAACAAAACACTAAACCATGACATATATTACCTCAACAAAAATATTAAAATGGTTTTATTTTTTATGGCAGTCGTGATTGATTGTTAATGGTTGTGTGGAGTGCTAAATTAAAAAAGAAAACCTGAGGCTTACTCAGAAAAGTGACCTCCTAAACAACGTCTACTGTGAGCTTAGGAAATGAATGTGGCACTACATTTAACATATATTTACCAACCTAACTTCTCTGCAATCTTTTTCAGAGCGTTAGAACTGTTGGAGAAACAGTTGGAAAGGTTATATATATGAATCAACACAAAAATTTTTCCTAGCAAATGAAGTCGTCATTTACTATTACTCAGTTATTGTTGTTGCCATTGTTATTGTTGTTGTTAGCTGCCATCCAGTCAGCCCAATTTTTAGCAAACTCATGCATTATGGGACAGGACCTTTTTGATCAACAGGGTTTTCATTGGCTGATTTTTGGAAGTAGATTGCCAGGCTTTTATTCCTATTCCTTCTTAGTCTGGAAGCTTTGCTCAAACTTGTTCAGCATCATAGCAACAAGGCTCCTCTGATAGACTGTTGGTGGCTGGGCATGAGGTGCACTGGCCGGGAATCAAACCCACATCTTCCAAGTGGAAGATGAGAATTCTTCCACTACAGCACCAATGCCACCATTACTGAGTAATAATGACTAGTTAGCTGTTAGCATTGTTGTTAGTATTAGTTGTCATCCAGTTGAACTGTTAGTATGTTACTTGCTAATTATATTGCTCTGTCATAAAAGTTAACGCTTGAGTTACCTCCATGATTTCATTTTTATTTTACTTTTTATGGAATTTTACATAATAACAAAGGATGTAGTGAGATCCTAAATCTTCAGAATGATTGAATGCTAAACTGGAAGAAGATTATCATTATTCAGTAAAGAGCATTAAGGATAGTGAAAGCATGTTCTCTCTCTCTTCCCTTATATAGGAAAAGGACATTTTTCTCTATGTTAAAGAAGAATAAATCCATGAATTTATTTATAAGCCTAGCTTGGTGTCTACACTACTTATTGTAATTATACATGAATAACAGCATTCAATTACCAAAGTAATTATAAATATTCAGATGTATGGAATCAAGTTAATAGAATTATAGTTTTCCCAAGTCCTTTATCTATGAGAGCTTCATTATCTATAAATGTGCTCATCTCCCAACAACCAACCAGACTTAGAGCTTTCTAGAGAAATTTCTCATGACTGATAAACTTGGAAAATTCACAGTCCACTTAAATAATGAGAGAATAAGTCCTTGCTCTAAACCCAGGGGAAAACCAACAGGTTCATTATAAAAATATCCTCTGGCGGTTGATCACCAGTCTCCATCTTCTGTATATGTTTCCTGTCTCTTTTGTTTTTTAATCTAAAAATGATTGTCATGTATATTCCTGGAGGTAAAACGATAATCCCTATATAACCAGACTCTCACTGTGTCTGCAGCTCATTGAAGAGGTCCCTCCTCAGCTAGAACTGGTAGGTTAAATAGCAGTGCTAACAGAATATTGTAATTGTGTGCACTAATAAAAGATGAGACATTTTACATAAAACTTGTAGCTGAATGAAAAATATATTATTCTGATCATGAGGGCAACAGTATAAAAGTAATCTTGGTCAGCTAGTATCTGGACAACTGCATCCAATCCCAACACGAAGCAGAGGAGCCACTCCGTAACTGACAAAGTAATGGCATCATATCTTGCTCTGAGGGGCCAGTTTTATAGTTGACCTTGAGCTTTTGGAATATAAACAGGGATTCGTTTAATCCACAGGGCAAAAAAGGAAAAAAATAGCTTGGGAAATGTATTGTAATGAAAAAATTAGGCTGTTCTTTGGCTAAGTTTAGCATCTGTGATAAGACCGAAATTTAATAAAACTTCAGATCACAAAATGGGAAATATTGACTTATTTTAATATTAGTTAACTTAGCTTCAATTTTATGTTCCTAAATTGAGTATTTATTTTAATTCAGAAAACACTTAAGAAATGCCAAGTGAGATAAAATTGTTACAATTAAGTCAATTTCTTTTTAATTTTCCCTGAAGTTTACATTTATTTTCTTGATATATATAGTTTTAGTCAATACAGTTATCTAATTGTACTGCTAATATATTCATTTTTTATACCTTTGCAACCCAAGGACTATTCTCTATGTTTCCAAAACCAGTGGCCCTCTCCTACTCACATGTAAAAAATTATTTTAATATGTTTTAACTTTTTCAATGTATGAGAAAAAACCCTATATGCACTTAAAAATAATGTTTAGGTTTTGTTTATTAAATATAAAAGTATATTATTTTAATCGGGAAAATAGGTATAGTAGTTATTTTGATAACTAATCTGAGTTTTCACTTTCCAAGCATTTTCTTTCGTGATAAGGGAACATTACTTGTGGATTGTCTAGTCCATATATGGATTCACATTTTCATGAAAAAGAAAACATAACAAACACTGATGATGACTAGAAATGGTGTGGCCCTTATTTTTAACAAAAACTTAAAAAAATGTCAGCTACACATTTACACATATACTAACTGTGCTATTTAAGCACTTTTGTGGAAATGCCTCTGTCTTTGAATATAGATATACAGTATTGAACACCTACACATAGCTTCCTTCTTGCCCCCAAGCAAGCCATTACAGTTGAAAGGAGTTAAGTAATTTTTTATCTTTTAGTCACATGTGTGGCATTAAAAGACGTAAGTCCCCAATCACAGGGCATTCATCTCATTCTCAGACATCATATCTGCTAAACAAACCACACCCTACTTTATCCAATTTATTCCATTATTCTTCATTCCTTTTTAGTTCACTGTCAGTTCATTGGAGTCCAGGTGGAGCAGTGGTTAAGTGTTTGGCTGCTAACCAAAAGGTCAGCAGTTTGAATCCACCAGCAATTCCTTGAAAACCTTATGGGGCAGTTCTACTCTGTCCTATATGGTCGCTATGAATTGGCATCTACTGGATGGCAATTTTTTTTTTTTTTTTTGTCAGTTCATTATTAGTCAAATGTTGTGTTGTTTTTTGTTAGGTGTGATCTAGTCAGTTCCAATTCACAGAAACCATATTATGTACAACAGAAAGAAACACTGCCTAGTCTCACATCATCCTCACAATTGCCGGTTAGTCAAATTTATGCTATTAAATATTTAATTTTCTCTTTGAGGTTAAACTGCAGCTTAAATTGAGAAAACTACTTTTGTTTTTCTTAATAAAAATGTATTTTTTAGACCTTAAATTTTAATGAATGACTTCATCTATCATAACAAATTTGAATCCATGTACATGTAGACTTAGTTGGAAATTTTTTGATATATATGCTTGTAAAAATTCAAAAAATTCTGAGGTAATAAATACCCTTTTCTGTTTCTAATTTTCAGATTTTATAATTTTAAACTATGAAATTACTTTTGTGAGTAACAGATTTTCTCATGTTAATATTTTGAGATTGAAGACTTTATAGTTTTGATAACAATTTTGCAACTAGTATGTAGACTTGATTTAGTACATAAATAAGGATATCAATGATGATGACAATAATTCTTTATACAGAACATAACTAGGTAATTATATCAATTATATTTAATAAAGGGAAATGTTTTTATTAACACCAATACTTCTTTACCAGTTTTCAGGAGTAAAATTCTTCTTTGATCCCCTTAGTCTGTGCATTCTCATAATTATTAGAAAGTGAGATAATGTTAAAGAATAGAAATTCGTAAAGGCACATACATAGCATATATACATGTACAATGAAATATGAAATATACCCACATGTATTACCCTTTAAAGCCTCATAACATTCTATAAGGTTGAAGAGTAGATATTATTTTATTTTTACAGAAAAGCAAATCAGTGTTCAAAAAAGATGAATATATTTCCCTAGTAAATGTTGAGGCCAGGACTAGAATTTAAATCTTGACCCTTATTTCAGTTTTTTAAGAAATTCTGATATTTGAGCTAAACAATGTCTACTGACTATTTGATGAACTATTACAATGAAAGACTGAAATTCAGACTAGATTTTTCACTTTCTATTCTGGTGCTCCAGAACTAAAATATGGTATAAGTATACGTGTGTGTGTTGTATCAGTAACAAAAAAAAAAAAAAAAGAAGAAGAAGAAGAAAAACAAAAAAAAGTAAAAGAAAGCTAGGACCAAGAAACAAGTCGAGTTGGGACCAATAGATTATAAAGCTACGACCAAAAGATCTAAATCAAGACTTAAAAAGTAAGATAGAAATGAGTCAACAGCAGCAGCTCAATCTAGGAAAACACCTAGAGTGTAAATGTCAAGAGTGTAAGAACCAGGAGAATAGTGGAGAGTTAGCATGCACACACTGTGAAATGTCAGAGAAAAACATTGAGTGAAAGAAGGTAAGCATTCAGGAACCAAGGAAACACAAACACTACTTTTTTCGGATGAAAGGCTTAATGGTTGGTCAGATTCTATAAATACACAGAGTGCAAAAGGATAAGAAATAAAGAATTCCAGACAAGAGATCAGTAGTTTGAAATACAGAAAAATAGGCAAGGGGCTGGAGTGTGGAAGTCTGGAGTTTTGTTCAGGAACTAAAGTATGAGAAATGACCATGAATCACAAACAACCTGGACACTGAGAAACACTAATGTTCTTGTCCAAAAATGCCTTAGGATATTTACTTTATCTTATTATTATAATTTTACTGGGATTAAGAAAATATTATGGACAGTAACCAGATTAAAGCTTCAGGAGTAAATGAAATCGTTGGCATATCTTTTTGTCATGAAAGAGGGTGAAGAATATAGGATGTCTGTTAGAAGAAAGTATCATAAAGTAATTTGGTGAGTTAAGTATACAATTCAACTCACACGTGCATATTTGAATATTTCAAATTGGGGTCAGGGAGAGGAGCAAATGATTGAATATGAAGTTCCAAAAAGTTAAATTACTATGCTCTTATCCACTTGAACTAATTCCCTTGATGAGTAGTCATTTGACTCATTTATCTCATTGATCCATTGAATTTAGGGGTCATAAATTATGATTGGAGCTCTGGTGGCTCAGTGGTAAAGAGCTGGACTGCTAACCAAGAGGTCAGTGGTTCGAATCCACCAGCTGCTTCTTGGAAATCCTATCGGGCAGTCCTACTCTGTACTATAGGGTCGCTATGAGTTGGAATCGACTCTGTGGCAGCGGGTTTTTTTTTTTTTTTAATTCATGATAAAAACAATAAATCCCCGTAAAGTCATAATCTATTGCCTCAAACTATGAATTTTACAATAAATTTTTATCATTTGCACCTTTCTGGCTTTAAAAAAATGCAGTGATGTAAATATTGATTATATTAATCAATTAAAATGTATTTTTCAGAAATGTCCACTTTCTCTATTTCTATAGGAATCAAATATTCTCTTTCTGTATGTCCATACCTTCAAAACTATAACAAGTTAAATGATGACTTTTTCCTGACTATCTCTATTTTAAAGACTTTCTGAAAATTCCTACATAGACTGGATGGATAAAAGGAATAACTCAATGATATCTGAGTTTGTTTTGTTAGGACTCACCAGCACTTGGGAACTTGAAATTTTCTTTTTTTTCATATTTTTGTTGAGCTATGCAGCGATCATGGCAGGAAACCTTTTCATTGTGGTCACTGTAACTTTTGATTTTCACCTGCACTCTACACCTATGTACTTCCTCCTTGGAAATCTCTCCTTTCTTGATATGATTATTTCCACAATCACAATGCCTAAGATGGTCACAGATTCCCTCAGAGAGAAGAAAACAATTTCCTTATGGGGATGCATGGCTCAGATGTTCTTCCTCCACTTTTTAGGAGGCAGTGAGATGACTCTTCTTGTGGTTATGGCTGTTGATCGGTACTTTGCAATATGCAAACCTCTTCACTACACAACCATCATGAACCGCCGGGTACTCATGGGTTCTGTGCTGCTGTCCTGGGGTGTTGGTTTTGTACACACTATGAGCCAGATGGTTTTTACCATCACCTTGCCTTTCTGTGGCCCCAATGTGGTGGATAATATTTTTTGTGACCTTCCCCTAGTTCTAAAACTTGCTTGCGCTGAGACCTATGTTCTGGAGTTGTTGGTAATTGCTGACAGCGGACTGTTGTCTTTCATCTGCTTTGTACTCTTGCTCATTTCCTACATTGTGATTCTGGTGACCGTCAGATGCCGATCCTCTGGTGGACTCTCCAAGGCTCTGTCCACACTGTCTGCTCATGTCACTGTGGTCACTCTGTTCTTTGGGCCATGTATGTTCATTTATGTTTGGCCATTTAGTAGCTTAGCAGTGGATAAATTTCTTTCTGTATTTTATTCCGTCATCACGCCCTTACTGAACCCTGTTATTTATACTCTTAGGAATCAGGAGATGAAAACAGCTATGACTAGACTCAGGACCCACCATGTCAGCTCCTGACAGAACTTCTAGGGAGGGAACAATCCTGAAGATGAAGATTTTAGTGCAAAGTCTTTGTAAATTATATCTCAAAATAAGTTCATTTTTTTTGTGTGTACAGATTTTTTTAAATATTCATAGTATATATTGAAATTACCATGTTCCACCATTATTTTTGTATGGTTTTAATGAAATAATAATATTCTTAATGGAAATTCAATTCAGTTTGGGGATAATTTTTTAAAATTCTAGTAATCATTAAATAGAAAAACTGGCTCATTAACCATAGCTGGAAACCCAGGTATCCAAGACTAACTTTTCTTAAATAAAGAGAAATCAAATATAAGTTTGCATACTTTTAATTTCAAATTAGAAGTCTTTCAGCTAATTTCTCTAGATGACTAAATTGTGCACAAAATTGTGTAAACTCATCTAAACCTACAGGTAAACACACATACACCCACATTTTTGTGGCTCCTCATGTATAAAAGAGTATAGTATTTAAAGAGATAAGAGGCTAGTTTTTAGGAGTGGAACGATACGTACAGTGAGTGTCATCCACTGACATGAAACACATATTTATTTTATTCTGAAGAAAAAGGGAAATTCCACCTGAGAAAAGTTACAAGTAGCTGAATTCTACCTTCATTCATATTTACATTCATATTTACTCCTATATATCTCTTGAGAATCAAGTAAAATGTATTACTATTGTGCTAATTCTCATGGACAAAGAATAAACGAAGGAGACTATATATTCCAAGCATTCATGTCACAACACATGGTAGAGGAGGGGAGTATTGAAGCTGGTGAAATTTCATTAAGGAAATCAGAAAATTTATGTCCTGATATATAAATTTACATCTCTTGTCCATGGACATTAGAATAAGTAAACTAAAATTCAAAATGCTGTGCTTTTTCCCAAACACCTAGTAACCATTATAAGCTTCTACCCATTTCCTTCATTTTCTCTTAAGAAATATGAATAATATAGTGCCTAGAGGCAAAAGGGTATCTCTAGGAAGTATTTCTAACCATGTGATCAAGACATTTTAGAGGAAAATTTTTATTTTACAAAAATGGATTGAGGCAAATAAGATCTGGGTCCCTAGAGAATGTGGGGCATATCTGCATCTATTGCTTATGAACTATTACTATCATGGGGCTCTGGTAGCACAGTGGTTAAAGAGCTTGGCTGCTAATCAAAGGTCAGCAGTTCAAATCTACCAGCCGCACCTTGGAAATCCTATGGGGAAGTTCTACTCTGTACTATAGGGTCGCTATGAGTTGGAATCTACTTGATGGCAATGGTTTGGATTTTTTATGGTTTATTACAATCATAGAGTTAAATGTAGATACCTATACAACACGTAGCTTTATCAAATTTCTAACATTTTGCCACATTTTTCAGATTCTTTTTTACTAAGTGAATGAAACCACTAAGTGAGTGAGGCTAATAACTGAAGCACTAACTAGAAGCCAAATGCACATTCATGGACTCATGATGCTCATGTAGTGGAAGGGCTTATATATGGTGCCATATTGGTCCTAGGTCATGGCTATGAGCAACACCATCTCATATCCACCAGGACATGAAGTACAAAAATCTAGATGACACATCCCTGGAGTGCTATGGTGTTTTGCCCAGAGTATAGGTCAGAGATTATCTTAGGAATCATTTAGGTAGAAAGACACAAATCAATAAATGAGACATTGGCTAACAGGAAGTGCATTGGGAAATGCAAATGAGAGTCAAAGTCACTGTAAACAAAACGAGGAGGTTTCCCGGAACAATTGTATCATAAAACACTATAGAGAAGGTAAGGAGGAAATGCTGCATTGGTCTAGAGGTAGAAAGTCCCGGGAACACAAATTCAGACATCTCATAGTAATTTGGTTCACATGTTGACTTTGCTTGTTGTTGCCTAAAAGACCAAAAGCAAAGAAATGACAAAAGGAATATATCAGAAATAAACACAGGAGGGCGGGGCCAAAATGGTGGAGTAGTCAGACACTTCCGGTGGTCCCTCTTACAACAAAGACCCAAAAAAGTTAATCAATTACATATGACAATCTAGGAGCTCTGAACATCAAAGGCATGTTGAGGAATCGGACTGGATGGTAGGGAGAGGAAGAGATGGTTTGGAAGCAGAAGGGAGTTGACAGACCTGATCCAGTAAGAACCTGAGCCCTTCAGCCTGGATCAGTTTGGGGTTCACAGTGAGGCAGGCAAGCAGCGGTGCTCAGGAGGCCTTTTCCACACTGGCAGAGACCCAAGGGCAGAGTCTACTCAGCCATCTAGTACCAGTGTGAAACAGCCCTCGATCATCAAAAGATGAGTACTTGCGTCTGGCCTAACATGCAGATCAAAAACACCCCCACTAGGGAAAAAAAAACCTCTCTTCTATTTACCTGCCTGCTCCCTTCTCTACACTGGGTCTGGGAAGGCTTCAGTGATTGCCGAGTCCCCTGGGCCAGAAGTAGGAACCGTCACGTTCCCTGAGCCATTCTCCCAGCCTTGGAGAAGGAACAAATTAACAAACGGGGAAAAATAATCTGCAGACTCCCCTGGACCAGGAACTCAGCATAGGCACAGCTCCTTTGCCCAGTCACAGGCATGAGGGATCCACGAAGTTTAAGTGCCTTTTTCCCTGCATAGACTTATGTGAGTCCATTTCAACAGTATAGGCCCTCATTATCACAGTACAGCAGGGTATATACCTGAAGTCTAACTTCAACTGTTTCAGCTGTGAAGTGGCAGGTTCTTGACATTTGACACTGCTCTGCCCATTAAGTAGAGTCTTCACCTACCCACATCAGGGGCCTGAGGACTGCTGGCTCCACCCATGCCACTTGTGACAGGGGCCCAAGAATAAGAAGTATCCCCCAGTCCTTACAGTCAACGGCACTAGGTGTTCATAGTCCAGCTGCAAAAAGTACCCACCAATGCACTCTAGGGAACAGGTACACACTTTCCTCCCAGACACTTGGGGGCAGCCATTAGACCCCTGCCTTGCCCAGAGTATGTCTCCCTGCTGCAGCTGCATGCCTGTGCCTACACCAATCACTCATGCCTGTCTAGGACTGTAGGTGAGAGCCTGCACCACACACTAGGTGGCCGACAACCTGGACACCTGAGCTGAATCCATACAGGAGGAGTGGTTAGACTACTGACTCCCATACTTAGTGGCAGATCTGGCCACCTGGTGACAGGGTGTTGGAGCTTCAGGGGCACCAGGAATAGGGCTAGCTAACAAGAGCAGCCTATTTGGGCAAATAAAAATAAAACAAAACGAGAAGCTAGATCACAGTAAGCAACCATAAAATAAATAAATATAATAATTTATTGATGGCCCAGAGACAGCAGTCAATATCAAATCACATAAAGAAGCAGACCATGACAGCTTCAGCAAGCTCCCAAAATGAATCTAGAAATTTTCCAGAGGAAGAAAATTTCTTGGAATTACCAGAGGCAGAATGCAAAGTATTAACATACAGAACTCTTCAAGAGATAGGGAAGGAAATTAGTTAAAATGCAGAACATGCGACAGAGGAACTTAAAAAGATCAGAGAAGAGCATAAAGACAAATTTAACAGGCTGCAAGAATCCATAGGGAGACAGCAATCAGAAATCCAGAAGATTAACAATAAAATTTCAGAATTAGATGACTCAATAGAAGTCATAAGAGCAGAATTGAGGCAATGGAAGTCAGGATTAGTGACGTTGAAGATAAAGCACTTGACAACAACTTATCTGAGGAAAAATCAGATAAAAGGATAAAAAAAGAAGAAACCCTACAAATTACATGGGATTCTCTCGAGAGGAATAACCTACAAGTGACTGGAGTACTAGAATGGAGGATGGGGTAACAGAAAATACAGAGAGAATTATTGAAGAAAACTTGTTGGTAGAAAACTTCCCTGATATCATGAAAGATCACAAGATATGTATCCAAGATGCTCTTCGAACCAACATAAGGTAGATTCCAGAAGAAAGTCACCAAAACATAATCAAACTTGCCAAAACCAAGGATAAAAAGAGAATTTTAAGAGCAGCTAGGGATAAATGAAAAGTAATCTACAAAGGAGAGTCAATAAGAATAAGCTTGGACTACCCAGCAGAAACCATTCAGGCAAGAAGGAAATGGGATAACACATATAAAACCTTAAAGGAAAAAAAAATTGCCAGCCAAGAATTACATATCCAGCAAAACTGTCTCTCAAATATTATACTGAAATTAGGGCATTTCCAGAAAAACAGAAGTTTAGGGAATTTGCAAAAACCAAGCCAAAATTACAAGAAATACTAAAGGTAGTCCTCTGGTTAGAAAATCAATAACATCAGACAACAAACCAAGACTAGAACATAGAACACTGCAACCAGATATCATCACAGATAGGGAAGTCAAAGAAATAAATCAAAGCTAAAACACTGAAAATAGCAAAACAGAGATGTCAATATGTAAAAGATGACAACATTAAAACAAAAAAGAGGGACTAAAAGAAGTAGACATAGCTTTTTCATATGGAGAGGATGTCAAGGAAATACAAAGAAATAAAAGACCAGTTTAAACTGAGAAAAATAAGGGTAAATATTAAGGTAACCACAAAGGAAACTAACAATGCTACATGTCAAAATAAAAAGCAAGAAAAATATAAAGACTCAACAAATATAAAATCAACAACAATGAAAAAGATGAAAAGAAAATATGTAAAGAAAAAAGAAACTCAGCACAGAAAATGAAGTGGAACAAAGAAACTGTCAACAACTTACACAAAATGCATCAAAATGGCAGCACTAAACTCGTACCTATCAATAATTACAGTGAATGTAAATAGGCTAAATGCACCAATAAAGAGAAAGAGAGTAGCAGAATGGATTAAAAAAACATGATCTGTCTACAAGAGACACACCTTAAGGACACAAACTAAAACTCAAAGGATAGAAAAAAAATATACCAAGCAAATAACACTGAAAAAAGAGCAAGAGTGGCAATATTAATCTCTGCCAAAATAGACTTTAAAGTAAAATCCACCACAAAGGATAAGGAAGGACACTATATAATGATTAAAGTCTCAATACACCAGGAGGATGTGACTATAATAAATATTTACACACCCAATGACAGAACTCCAAAATACATAAACCAAACTTTACCTGCATTGAAAAGAGAGACAGACAACTGCACAATAATAATAGGAGATTACAACACACCACTTTAAGTGAAGGACAGAACATCCAGAAAGAAGCTCGACAAAGACAAGGAAAATCTAAATGTTACAATCAAACAACTTGATCTCATAGACATATACAAAACACTCCACCACACAGCAGCCAAGCATACTTTTCTTTTCCAATGCACATGAAACATTCTCAAGAATAGATGACATATTAGGCCATAAAGCAAGCCTTAAACTCCAAAGCACTGAAATATTACAAAGCATCTTTTCTGACCATAAAGCAATAAAAGTAGAAATCAATAACAGGAAAAGCAAGGAAAAAAAAATCAAACACATGGAAACTGAACAACGCATAGCTCAAAAACTACTGGGTTATAGAAGAAATTAAGGATGGAATAAAGAAATTCACAGAATAAAATGAGAATGAAAACACATCTTACCAGAATCTTTGGGAGACAGCAAAAGCAGTGCTTGCAGGTCAGCTTATGGAAATAAATGCACACAACCAAAAAAAAGAAAAGGCCAAAATCAAAACATTAACCCTACAACTGGAACAAGAGGAAAGAGAGAAGCAAAAGGAGCCCTCAGGAGCCAGAGGAAAGGGAATAATAAGAATTAGAGCAGAATTAAATGAAATAGACAACAGAAGAACAACTGAAAGAGTTAACAAGACCGAAAGCTGGTTCTTTGAAAAGATCAATAAAATTGATAAACCATTGGCCAAACTGATAAAAGAAAAACAGGAGAGGAAGCAAATAACCAGGATAAGAAATGAGATGGGTGATATCACAACAGACCCAACTGAAATTAAAAGAATCATAAC